>NW_027438309.1:0-275713 GCF_000715075.1 Nicotiana tabacum
ATGGCGGGGAGGATACTATGGTTCCTTAGGTCGTATATGATAGTCTGGAAAAATTTTAGGCGATAGGGGTCCGGAGGTCCCGGGACCACTCGGAAGGTGTGGGCTAACACACAAAAATAAGGGAATCGCGCGAAATTCTAGTTGTTTGGCCGAAAAACGCAAAAAATAAGGAACGATCATGGCGGAGCGGATACTATGGTTCCTTAGGTCATATTTCATTGCCCGAAAAAATTTTAGGCGATCGGGGTCCGCGGCTCTTGGGACCACTCGGAATGCGTGGGTATAGCACACGAAAATATGGGAATCGGGCGAAATTCTAGGTCTTTTTCAGTAACATGCAAAAAATGTGGAAAGATCTTGGTAGGGCGGTGACTATGGTTCCTTTGGTCTTATTTGATAGTCCGGAAAAATATTAGGCGATAGGGGTCCGGAGGTCACGGGACCACTCGGAAGGCGTGGGCTATAACACACAAAAATATGGGAATCGAGCGGAATTCTAGTTGTTTGGCCGAAAAATGCAAAAAATGAGGAACGATCATGGCGGGGTGGTTACTATGGTTCCTTAGGTCGTATTTGATGGCTCGAAATTTTTTTAGGCGATCGGGGTTCGGGGTTCCCGGGACCCCTTGGAAGGCGTGGGCTAAAGCACACGAAAATATGGAAATCGCGCGGAATTTTAGTTTTTTGGCTGAAAAACGCAAAAGACTAGAAACGATCATGGCGGGGCGGTGACTATATTTCCTTAGGTCGTATTTGATAGTCTGGAATATTTTTAGGCGATCCGGCTCCGGGGGGCCCAAAAATTTTAAGCTATATAGCACACTAAAATATGCAAATCCCGCGGAGTTCTAGTTTTTTGGCCGAAAAATGCAAAGCATTTGGAACGATCATGGTGGGGCGGTGACTATGGTACCTTAGGTCGTATTTGATAGTCCGGAAAAATTTTAGGCGATCGGGGTCCGCGGCTCCCCGGACCCCTTGGAAGGCGCGGGTATGCCTTCCGAGTGGTCCCGGGACCTCCGGACCCCTATCGCCTAATATTTTTCCGGACTATCAAATAAGACCAAAGGAACCATAGTCACCGCCCTACCAAGATCTTTCCACATTTTTTGCATGTTACTGAAAAAGACCTAGAATTTCGCCCGATTCCCATATTTTCGTGTGCTATACCCACGCATTCCGAGTGGTCCCAAGAGCCGCGGACCCCGATCGCCTAAAATTTTTCCGGGCAATCAAATACGACCTAAGGAACCATAGTATCCGCCCCGCCATGGTCGTTCCTTATTTTTTGCATTTTTCGGCCAAACAACTAGAATTCCGCACGATTCTCGTATTTTTGTGTGTTATAGCCCACACCTTCCGAGTGGTCCCGGGACCTCAGGACCCCTATCGCCTAAAATTTTTCTGGACTATCAAATATGACCTAAGGAACCATAGTCACCGCCCAGCCATGATCATTCCTCATTTATTGCGTTTTTTGGCCATAAAACTAGAATTCCGCCCGATTACAATATTTTTGTGTGCTATTCCCCACCCTTCCCAGTGGTTCCGGGACACCCGGACCCCGATCGCCTAAAATTTTTTCGGGCAGTCAAATACGACCTAAGGAACCATAGTAACCGCCCCGCCATCATCGTTTCTCATTTTTTGCATTTTTCGGCCAAAAAACTAGAATTACGCTCGATTCCCATATTTTCGTGTGCTATACCCACGCCTTCCAAGTGGTCCGGGGAGCCGCGGACCCCGATCGCCTAAAATTTTTCCGGACTATCAAATACGACCTAAGGTACCATAGTCACTGCCCCACCATGATCGTTCCAAATACTTTGCATTTTTTGGCCAAAAAACTTGAACTCCGCGCGATTTGCATATTTTCGTGTGCTATAGCTTACGCCTTCCGAGTGGTCCCGAGAGCCGTGGACTCCGATCGCCTAAAATTTTCCGGGCCATCAAATAAGACCTAAGGAACCATAGTCACCGCCCCGCCATGATCGTTCCTCATTTATTGCATTTTTCGGCCAAAAAACTAGAATTTCGCTCGATTACCATATTTTTGTGTGCTATTGCCCACGCCTTCCGAGTAGGCCGGGCCGCCGGACTCGGATCGCCTAAAAAATTTTCGGCCCATCAATTAGGACATAAGGAACCATAGTCACCACCTCGCCATGATCGTTCCTCATGTTTTGCCTTTTTTGGCCAAAAAAATAGAATTCCGCCCGATTCCCATATTCTTGTGTGCTATCGCCCACGCCTTCCGAGTGGGTCAGGCCCCCCGGAGCCGGATCGTCTAAAAATTTTCCGGACTATCAAATACGACCTAAGGAACCATAGTTACCGCCCCGCCATGATCGTTCCTAGTCTTTTGCATTTTTCAGCCAAAAAACTAGAATTCCGCGCGATTTCCATATTTTCGTGTGCTTTAGCCCACGCCTTCCAAGGGGTCCCGGGAACCCCGAACCCCAATCGCCTAAAAAATTTCCAGGCCATCAAATACAACCTAAGGAACCATAGTATCCGCCCGGCCATGATCGTTCCTTATATTTTGCATTTTTCGGCCAAACAACTAGAATTCCGCGCGATTCCCATATTTTTGTGTGCTATAGCCCACGCCTTCCGAGTGGGCCGTGCCCCCCGCACTCGGATCACCTAAAAAGTTTTTGGGCCATCAAATAAGACTAAGGAACCATAGTCACCTTCCCGCCATGATCGTTTCTCATTTTTTGCATTTTTCGGCCAAACAACTAGAATTCCGCCCGATTCCCATATTTTCGTGTGCTATACCCACGCCTTACAAGTGGTCCCGGGTCTCCGGACCCCTATCGCCTAAAAATTTTCCGGACAATCAAATAAGACCTAAGGAACCATAGTCACCGCCCAACCATGATCGTTCCTTATGTTTTGCGTTTTACGGCCAAACAACTAGAATTCTGCGCGATTCCCATATTTTTGTGTGTTATAACCCACGCCTTCCGAGTGGTCCCGGGACCTCCTGACCCCTATCGCCTAAAATTTTTCCGGACTATCAAATACGACCTAAGGAACCATAGTATCCGCCACGCCATGATCGTTCCTCTTTTTTGCGTTTTTTGGCCAAACAACTAGAATTCCGCGCGATTCCCATATTTTTGTGTGTTATAGCCCACGCCTTCCGAGTGGTCCCGGGACCTCCGGACCCCTATCGCCTAATATTTTTCCGGACTATCAAATAAGACCAAAGGAACCATAGTCGCCACCTTGCCAAGATCTTTCCACATTTTTTGCATGTTACTAAAAAAGACCTAGAATTTCGCCCGATTCCCATATTTTCGTGTGCTATACCCACGCATTCCGAGTGGTCCCAAGAGCCGCGGACCCTGAATGCCTAAAATTTTTCCGGGCAATCAAATATGACCTAAGGAACCATAGTATCCGCCCCGCCATGATCGTTCTTTATTTTTTGCGTTTTTCGACCAAACAACTAGAATTCCGCGCGATTCCCATATTTTTGTGTGTTATAGCCCACACCTTCTAAGTGGTCCCGGGACCTTAGGACCCCTATCGCCTAAAATTTTTCCGGACTATCAAATATGACCTAAGGAACCATAGTCACCGCCCAGCCATGATCATTCCTCATTTGTTGCGTTTTTCGGCCAAAAAACTAGAATTCCGCCCGATTACAATATTTTTGTGTACTATTGTCCACCCTTCCCAGTGGTTCCGGGACCCACCGGACTCCGATCGCCTAAAATTTTTCCGGGCCGTCAAATACGACCTAAGGAACCATAGTAACCTCCTCGCCATCATCGTTTCTCATTTTTTGCATTTTTCGGCCAAAAAACTAGAATTACGCCCGATTCCCATATTTTCGTGTGCTATACCCACGCCTTCCAAGTGGTCCGGGGAGCCGCGGACCCCGATCGCCGAAAATTTTTCCGGACTATCAAATACGACCTAAGGTACTTTAGTCACCGCCCCACCATGATCGTTCCAAATGCTTTGCATTTTTCGGCCAAAAAACTAGAACTCCGCGCGATTTGCATATTTTCGTGTGCTATAACTTACGCCTTCCGAGTGGTCCCGGGAGCCGTGGACCCCGATCGCCTAAAATTTTCCGGGCCATCAAATACGACTTAAGGAACCATAGTCACAGCCCCGCCATGATCGTTCCTCATTTATTGCGTTTTTCGGCCAAAAAACTAGAATTTCGCTCGATTACCATATTTTTGTGTGCTATTGACCACGCCTTCCGAGTGGGCCGGGCCGCAAGACTCAGATCGCATAAAAACTTTTCGGGCCATCAATTAGGATCTAAGGAACCATAGTCACCGCCTCGCCATGATCGTTCCTCATTTTTTGCATTTTTGGGCAAAAAAAATAGAATTCCGCCCGATTCCTATATTTTTGTGTGCTATCGCCCACGCCTTCCGAGTGGGTCGGGCCCCCCGGAGCCGAATCGCCTAAAATTTTTTCGGACTATCAAATACGACTTAAGGAACCATAGTCACCGCCCCGCCATGATCGTTCCTAGTCTTTTGCATTTTTCAGCCAAAAAACTAGAATTCCGCGCGATTTCCATATTTTCGTGTGCTTTAACCCACGCCTTCCAAGGGGTCCCGGGAACCCCGAACCCCGATCGCCTAAAAATTTTCCGGGCCTTCAAATACGACCTAAGGAACCATAGTATCTGCCCCGCCATGATCGTTCCTTATTTTTTGCATTTTTCGGCCAAACAACTAGAATTCCGCGCGATTCCCATATTTTCATGTGCTATAGCCCACGCCTTCCGAGTGGGCCGTGCCCCCGCACTCAGATCACCTAAAATTTTTTTGGGCCACCAAATAAAACCTAAGGAACCATAGCCGCCTTCCCGCCATGATCGTTTCTCATTTTTTGCATTTTTCGGCCAAACAACTAGAATTCCGCCCGATTCCCATATTTTCGTGTGCTATACCCACGCCTTACAAGTTTTCCCGGGTCTCCGGAACCCTATCGCCTAAAATTTTTCCGGATTATCAAATAAGACCTAAGGAACCATAGTCACCGCCCAGCCATGATCGTTCCTTATTTTTTGCATTTTTCGGCCAAACAACTAGAATTCCGCCGATTTCCATATTTTCGTGTGCTATACCGACGCCTTACAAGTGGTCCCGGGTCTCCAGAGCCCTATCGCCTAAAATTTTTTCGGACTATCAAATAAGACCTAAGGAACCATAGTCACCGCCCAGCCATGATCGTTCCTTATTTTTTGCGTTTTTCGGCCAAACAACTAGAATTCCGCGCGATTCCCATATTTTTGTGTGTTATAGCCCACGGCTTCCGAGTGGTCCCGGGACCTCCTGACCCCTATCGCCTAAAATTTTTCCGGACTATCAAATATGACCTAAGGAACCATAGTATCCGCCCCGCCATGATCATTCCTCATTTGTTGCGTTTTTCGGCCAAAAAACTAGAATTCCGCCCGATTATAATATTTTTGTGTGCTATTGCCCACCCTTCCCAGTGGTTCCGGGACCCCCGGACTCCGATCGCCTACAATTTTTCCGGGCCGTCAAATACGACCTAAGGAACCATAGTAACCGCCCCGCCATCATCATTTCTCATTTTTTGCATTTTTCGGCCAAAAAACTAGAATTACGCCCGATTCCCATATTTTCGTGTGCTATACCCACGCCTTCCAAGTGGTCCGGGGAGCCCCGGACCCCGATCGCCTAAAATATTTCCGGACTATCAAATACGACCTAAGGTACCATAGTCACCGCCCCACCATGATCGTTCCAAATGCTTTGCATTTTTTGGCCAAAAAACTAGAACTCCGCGCAATTTGCATATTTTCGTCTGCTATAGCTTACGCCTTCCGAGTGGTCCAGGGAGCCGTGGACCCCGATCGCCTAAAATTTTCCGAGCGATCAAATAAGACCTAAGGAACCATAGTCACCACCCCGCCATGATCGTTCCAAATGCTATTGCGTTTTTCGGCCAAAAAACTAGAATTTCGCTCGATTACCATATTTTTGTGTGCTATTGTCCACGCCTTCCGAGTGGGCCGGGCCCCCCGGAGCCGGATCGCCTAAAAATTTTCGGGCCATCAATTAGGACCTAAGGAACAATAGTCACCGCCTCGCCATGATCGTTCCTCATTTTTTGCATTTTTTGGCCAAAAAAATAGAATTCCGCCCGATTCCCATATTTTTGTGTGCTATCGCCCACGCCTTCCGAGTGGGTCGGGCCCCCCGGAGCCGGAACGCCTAAAAATTTTTCGGACTATCAAAAACGACCTAAGGAACCATAGTCACCGCCCCACCATGATCGTTCCTAGTCTTTTGCATTTTCAGCCAAAAAACTAGAATTCCGCGCGATTTCCATATTTTCGTGTGCTTTAGCCCACGCCTTCCAAGGGGTCCCGGGAACCACGAACCCCGATCGCCTAAAAATTTTCCGGGCCATCAAATACGACCTAAGGTACCATAGTATCCGCCCCGCCATGATCGTTCCTTATTTTTTGCGTTTTTCGGCCAAACAACTAGAATTCCGCGCGATTCCCATATTTTCGTGTGCTATAGCCCACGCCTTCCGAGTGGGTCGTGCCCCCCGCACTCGGATCACCTAAAAAGTTTTTGGGCCATCAAATAAGACCTAAGGAACCATGGTTACCTTCCCGACATTATCGTTTCTCATTTTTTGCATTTTTCGGCCAAACAACTAGAATTCCCCCCGATTCCCATATTTTCGTGTGCTATACCCATGCCTTACAAGTGGTCCCGGGTCTCCGGACCCCTATCGCCTAAAATTTTTCCGGACTATCAAATAAGACCTAAGGAACCATAGTCACGGCCCAGCCATGATTGTTCCTTAGGTTTTGCGTTTTTCGGCCAAACAACTAGAATTCCGCGCGATTCCCATATTTTTGTGTGTTATAGCCCACGCCTTCCGAGTGGTCCCGGGACCTCAGGACCCCTATCGCCTAAAATTTTTCCGGACTATCAAATATGACCTAAGGAACCATAGTCACCGCCCAGCCATGATCATTCCTCATTTGTTACGTTTTTCGGCCAAAAAACTAGAATTCCGCCCGATTACAATATTTTTGTGTGCTATTGCCCACCCTTCCCAGTGGTTCCGGGACCCCCGGATCCGATCGCCTAAAAGTTTTCCGGACTACCAAATACGACCTAAGGTACCATAGTCACCGCCCCACCATGATCGTTCCAAATGCTTTGCATTTTTTGGCCAAAAAACTAGAACTCCGCGGGATTTGCATATTTTCGTGTGCTATAGCTTACGCCTTCCGAGTGGTCCCGGGAGCCGTGGACCCCGATCGCCTAAAATTTTCCGGGCCATCAAATAAGACCTAAGGAACCATAGTCACCGCCCCGCCATGATCGTTCCTCATTTATTGCATTTTTCGGCCAAAAAACTAGAATTTCGCTCGATTATCATATTTTTGTGTGCTATTGCCAACGCCTTCCGAGTGGGCCGGGCCACCGGACTCGGATCGCCTAAACACTTTTCGGGCCATCAATTAGGACCTAAGGAACCATAGTCACCGCCTTGGCATGATCGTTCCTCATTTTTTGCATTTTTTGGCCAAAAAATAGAATTCCGCCCGATTCCCATATTTTTGTGTGCTATCGTCCACACCTTCCGAGTGGGTCGGGACCGCCGGAGCCGGATCGCCTAAAAATTTTTCGGACTATCAAATACGACCTAAGGAACCATAGTCACCGCCCCGCCATGATCGTTCCTAGTCTTTTGCATTTTTCGGCCAAAAAACTAGAATTCCGCGCGATTTCCATATTTTCGTGTACTTTAGCCCACGCCTTCCAAGGGGTCCCGGGAACCCCGAACCCCGATCGCCTAAAAATTTTCCGTGCCATCAAATACGACCTAAGGAACCATAGTATCCTCCCCGCCATGATCGTTCCTTATTTTTTGCGTTTTTCGGCCAAACAACTAGAATTCCGCGCGATTCCCATATTTTCGTGTGCTATAGCCCACGCCTTCCGAGTGGACCGTGCCCCCCGCACTCGGATCACATAAAAAGTTTTTGGGCCATCAAATAAGACCTAAGAAACCATAGTCACCTTCCCGCCATGATTGTTTCTCATTTTTTCCATATTTCGGCAAAACAACTAGAATTCCGCCCGATTCCCATATTTTCGTGTGCTATACCCACGCCTTACAAGTGGTCCCGGGTCTCCGGACCCCTATCGCCTAAAATATTTCCAGACTATCAAATAAGACCTAAGGAACAATAGTCACCGCATAGCCATGATCGTTCCTTTTTTTTTTTACGTTTTTCGGCCAAACAACTAGAATTCCGCGCGATTCCCACATTTTCGTGTGTTATAGCCCACGCCTTACGAGTGGTCCCGGGACCTCCTGACGCCTATCGCCTAAAATTTTTCCGGACTATCAAATATGACCTAAGGAACCATAGTATCCGCCCCGCCATGATCATTCCTCATTTGTTGCGTTTTTCGGCCAAAAAACTAGAATTCCACCCGATTACAATATTTTTGTGTGCTATTGCCCACCCTTCCCAGTGGTTCTGGGACCCCCGGACCCCGATCACCTAAAATTTTTCCGGGCCATCAAATACGACTTAAGGAACCATAGTAACCACCCTGCCAAGATCTTTCCACATTTTTTGCATGTTACTGAAAAATACCTAGAATTTCGCCCGATTCCCATATTTTCGTGTGCTATACCCACGCATTCCGAGTGGTCCCAAGAGCCGCGGACCCCGATCGCCTAAACTTTTTCCGAGCAATCAAATACGACCTAAGGAACCATAGTATCCGCCCCGCCATGATCGTTCCTTTTTATTTGCGTTTTTCTGCCAAACAATTAGAATTCCGCGCGATTCCCATATTTTTGTGTGTTATAGCCCACACCTTCCCAGTGGTCCCGGGACCTCAGGACTCCTATCGCCTAAAATTTTTCCGGACTATCAAATTTGACCTAAGGAACCATAGTCACCGCCCAGCCATGATCATTCCTCATTTGTTGCATTTTTTCGTCCAAAAAACTAGATTTTCGCCCGATTACAATATTTTTGTGTGCATAGCCCAACCTTCCCAGTGGTTCCGGGAACCCCGGACCCCGATCGCCTAAAATTTTTCCGGGCCATCAAATACGACCTAAGGAACCATAGTAACTGCCCCGCCATCATCGTTTCTCATTTTTTGCATTTTTCGGCCAAAAAACATGAATTACGCCCGATTCCCATATTTTCATGTGCTATACCCACGCCTTCCAAGGGGTCCGGGGAGCCGCGGACCCCGATCACCTAAAATTTTTCCGGACTACCAAATACGACCTAAGGTACCATAGTCACCGCCCCACCATGATCGTTCCAAATGCTTTGCATTTTTCGGCCAAAAAACTAGAACTCCGCGCGATTTGCATATTTTCGTGTGCTATAGCTTACGCCTTCCGAGTGGTCCCGGGAGCCGTGGACCCCGATCGCCTAAAAATTTTCGGGCCATCAAATAAGACGTAAGGAACCATAGTCACCGCCCCGCCATGATCGTTCCTCATTTATTGCGTTTGTCGGCCAAAAAAACTAGAGTTTCACTCGATTACCATATTTTTGTGTGCTATTGCCCACGCCTTCCGAGTGGGCCGGGCCGCCGTACTCGGATCGCCTAAAAACTTTTCGGGCCATCAATTAGGACCTAAGGAACCATAGTCACCGCCTCGCCATGATCGTTCCTCATTTTTTGCATTTTTTGGCCAAAAAATAGAATTCCGCCCGATTCCCATATTTTTGTGTGCTATCGCCCACGCCTTCCGAGTGGGTCGGGCTCCCCAGAGACGGATCGTCTAAAAATTTTTCGGACTATCAAATACGACCTAAGGAACCATAGTCACCTCCACGCCATGATCGTTCCTAGTCTTTTGCATTTTTCAGCCAAAAAACTAGAATTCCGCGCGATTTCCATATTTTCGTGTGCTTTATCCCACACCTTCCAAGGGGTCCCGGGAACCCCGAACCCCGATCGCCTAAAAATTTTCCGGGCCATCAAATATGACCTAAGGAACCATAGTATCCGCTCCGCCATGATCGTTCCTTATTTTTTGCGTTTTTCGGCCAAACAACTAGAATTCCGCGCGATTCCCATATTTTCGTGTGCTATAGCCCACGCCTTCCGAGTGGGCTGTGCCTCCCGCACTCGGATCACCTAAAAAGTTTTTGGGCCATCAAATAAGACCTAAGGAACCATAGTCACCTTCCCGCCATGATTGTTTCGCATTTTTTGCATTTTCGGCCAAACAACTAGAATTCCGCCCGATTCCCATATTTTCGTGTGCTATACCCACGCCTTACAAGGGGTCCCGGGTCTCCAGACCCCTATCGCCTAAAATTTTTCCGGACTATCAAATAAGACCTAAGAAACCATAGTCACCGCCCAGCCATGATCGTTCCTTATTTTTTGCATTTTTCGGCCAAACAACTAGAATTCCGCACGATTCCCATATTTTTGTGTGTTATAGCCCACGCCTTCCGAGTGGTCCCGGGACCTCCGGACCCCTATCGCCTAATATTTTTCCGGACTATCAAATAAGACCAAAGGAACCATAGTCACCGCCCTGCCAAGATCTTTCCACATTTTTTGCATGTTACTGAAAAAGACCTAGAATTTCACCCGATTCCCATATTTTCGTGTGCTATACCCACGCATTCCGAGTAGTCACAAGAGCCGCGGACCCCGATCGCCTAAAATTATTCCGGGCAATCAAATACGACCTAAGGAACCATAGTATCCGCCCTGCCATGATCGTTCCTTATTTTTTGCGTTTTTCGGCCAATCAACTAGAATTCCGCGCTATTCCCATATTTTTGTGTGTTATAGCCCACACCTTCCGAGTGGTCCCGGGACCTCAGGACCCCTATCGCCTAAAATTTTTCCGGACTATCAAATATGACCTAAGGAACCATAGTCACCGCCCAGCCATGATCATTCCTCATTTGTTGCGTTTTTTGGCCAAAAAACTAGAATTCCACCCGATTACAATATTTTTGTGTGCTATTGCCCACCCTTCCCAGTGGTTCCGGGACCCCCGGACGCCAATCGCCTAAAATTTTTCCGGGCCGTCAAATACGACCTAAGGAACCATAGTAACCGCCCCGCCATCATCGTTTATCATTTTTTGCATTTTTCGGCCAAAAAACTAGAATTACGCCCGATTCCCATATTTTCGTGTGCTATACCCACGCCTTCCAAATGGTCCGGGGAGCCGCGGACCCCGATCGCCTAAAATTTTTCCAGACTATCAAATACGACCTAAGGTACCATAGTCACCGCCCCACCATGATCGTTCCAAATGCTTTGCATTTTTTGGCCAAAAAACTAGAACTCCGCGCGATTTGCATATTTTCGTGTGCTATAGCTTACGCCTTCCGAGTGGTCCCGGGAGCCGTGGACCCTGATCGCCTAAAATTTTCCGGGCCATCAAATAAGACCTAAGGAACCATAGTCACCGCCCTGCCATGATCGTTCCTCATTTATTGCATTTTTCGGCCAAAAAACTAGAATTTCGCTCGATTATAATATTTTTGTGTGCTATTGCCCACCCTTCCCAGTGGTTCCGGGACCCCCGGACCCCGATTGCCTAAAATTTTTCCGGGCCGTCAAATACAACCTAAGGAACCATAGTAACCGCCCCGCCATCATCGTTTCTCATTTTTTGCATTTTTCGGCCAAAAAACTAGAATTACGCCCGATTCCCATATTTTCGTGTGCTATACCCACGCCTTCCAAGTGGTCCGGGGAGCCGCGGACCCCGATTGCCTAAAATTTTCCGGGCCGTTAAATACGACCTAAGGAACCATAGTCACCGCCCTTCCATGATCGTTCCTCATTTATTGCATTTTTCGGCCAAAAAACTAGAATTCCGCTCGATAACCATATTTTTGTTTGGTATTGCCCACGCCTTCCGAGTGGGCCAGGCCGCCCGACTCGGATCGCCTACAAAATTTTCAGGCCATCAATTAGGACCTAAGGAACCATAGTCACCACCTCGCCAATATCGTTCCTCATTTTTTGCATTTTTTCGCCAAAAAACTAGAATTCCGCCCGATTCCCATATTTTTGTGTGCGCCCACGCCTTCCGAGTGGGTCGGGCCCCCCGGAGCCGGATCGCCTAAAAATTTTCCGGACTATCAAATACGTCATAAGGAACCATAGTCACCGCCCCACCATGATCGTTCCTAGTCTTTTGCGTTTTTCAGCCATAAAACTAGAATTCCGCGCGATTTCCATATTTTTGTGTGCTTTTGCCCACTCCTTCCAAGGGGTCCCGGGAACCCCGAACCCCGATCGCCTAAAAATTTTCCGGGCCATCAAATACGACCTAAGGAACCATAGTATCCGCCCCGCCATGATCGTTCCTCTTTTGTTTGCGTTTTTCGGCCAAACACCTAGAATTCCGCGCGATTCCCATATTTTTGTGTGTTATAGCCCACGCCTTCCGAGTGGTCCTGGGACCTCCGGACCCCTATCTCCTAATATTTTTCCGGACTATCAAATAAGACCAAAGGAACCATAGTCACCACCCTGCCAAGATCTTTCCACATTTTTTGCATGTTACTGAAAAAGACCTAGAATTTCGCCCGATTCCCATATTTGCGTGTGCTATACCCACGCATTCCGAGTGGTCCCAAGAGCTGCGGACCCCGATCACGTAAAATTTTTCCGAGCAATCAAATACCACCTAAGGAACCATAGTATCCGCCCCGCCATGATCGTTTCTTATTTGTTGCGTTTTTCGGCCAAACAACTAGAATTCCACGCGATTCCCATATTTTTGTGTGTTATAGCCCACACCTTCCGAGTGGTCCTGGGACCTCAGGACCCCTATCACCTAAAATTTTTCCGGACTATCAAATACAACCTAAGGAACCATAGTCACTGCCCAGCCATGATCATTCCTCATTTGTTGCGTTTTTCGGCCAAAAAACTAGAATTTCGCTCGATTACAATATTTTTGTGTGCTATTGCCCACCCTTCCCAGTGGTTCCGGGACCCCCGGACCCCGATCGCCTAAAAATTTTCCGGGCCGTCAAATACGACCTAAGGAACCATTGTAACAGCCCCGCCATCATCGTTTCTCATTTTCTGCATTTTTCGGCCAAAAAACTAGAATTATGCCCGATTCCCATATTTTCGAGTGCTATACCCACGCCTTCCAAGTGGTCCGGGGAGACGTGGACCCCGATCGCCTAAAATTTTTCCAGACTATCAAATACGACCTAAGGAACCATAGTCACCGCCCCGCCATGATCGTTCCAAGTCTTTTGCATTTTTCAGCCAAAAAACTAGAATTCCGCGCGATTTCCATATTTTCGTGTGCTTTAGCACACGCCTTCCAAGGGGTCCGGGGAACCCCGACCCCCGATCGCCTAAAATTTTTCCGGGCCATCAAATACGACCTAAGGAACCATAGTAACCACCCCTCCATGATCGTTCCTCATGTTTTGCATTTTTCGGCCAAACAACTAGAATTCCGCGCCATTCCCATATTTTTGTGTGTTATAGCCCACGCCTTCCGAGTGGTCCTAGGACCTCCTGACCCCTATCGCCTAAAATTTTTCCGGACAATCAAATACGACCTTAGGAACCATAGTATCCGCCGCGCCATGATCGTTCCTCATTTTTTGCATTTTTCGGTCAAACAACTAGAATTCCCCGCGATTCCCATATTTTTGTGTGTTATAGCCCACGCCTTCCGAGTTGTCCCGGGACCTCCTGACCCCTATCGCCTAAAATTTTTCCGGACTATGAAATACGACCTAAGGAACCATAGTATCTGCCCCGCCATGATCGTTCCTCTTTTTTTGCGTTTTTCGGCCAAACAACTAGAATTTCGCGCGATTCCCATATTTTTGTGTGTTATAGCCCACGCCTTCCGAGTGGTCCTGGGACCTCCGGACCCCTATCGCCTAATATTTTTCCGGACTATCAAATAATACCAAAGGAACCATAGTCACCACCCTGCCAAGATCTTTTCACATTTTTTGCATGTTATTGAAAAAGACCTAGAATTTCGCCCGATTCCCATATTTTCGTGTGCTATACCCACGCATTCTGAGTGGTCCCAAGAGCCGTGGACCCCGATCGCTTAAAATTTTTCCGAGCAATCAAATACGACCTAAGGAACCATAGTATCCACCCCGCCATGATCGTTTCTTATTTTTTGCGTTTTTCGGCCAACAACTAGAATTCCGCTCGATTCCCATATTTTTGTGTGTTGTAGCCCACACCTTCCGAGTGGTCCCGGGACATCAGGACCCCTATCGCCTAAAATTTTTCCGGACTATCAAATACGACCTAAGGAACCATAGTCACTGCCCAGCCATGATCATTCCTCATTTGTTGCGTTTTTCGGCCAAAAAATTAGAATTCCGCCCGATTACAATATTTTTGTGTGCTATTGCCCACCCTTCCCAGTGGTTCCGGGACCCCCGGACCCCGATCGCCTGAAAATTTTCCGGGCCGTCAAATACGACCTAAGGAACCATAGTAACCGCCCCGACATCATCGTTTCTCATTTTTTGCTTTTTTCGGGCAAAAAACTAGAATTATGCCCGATTCCCATATTTTCGAGTGCTATACCCACGCCTTCCAAGTGGTCCGGGGAGACGCGGACCCCGATCGCCTAAAATTTTTCCAGACTATCAAATACGACCTAAGGTACCATAATCACCGCCCCACCATGATCGTTCCAAAAGCTTTGCATTTTTTGGCCAAAAAACTAGAACTCCGCGTGATTTGCATATTTTCGTGTGCTATAACTTACGCCTTCCGACTGGTCCCAGGAGCCGTGGACCCCGATCGCCTTAAATTTTCCGGGCCATTAAATACGAACTAAGGAACCATAGTCACCGCCCTGCCATGATCGTTCCTCATTTATTGCGTTTTTCGGCCAAAAAACTAGAATTTCGCTCGATTACCATATTTTTGTGTGCTATTGCCAACGCCTTCCGAGTGGGCCGGGCCGCCGGACCCCGATCGCCTAAAATTTTTCTAGACTATCAAATACGACCTAAGGTACCATAGTATCCGCCCCGCCATGATCGTTCCTCATTTTTTGCGTTTTTCGGCCAAACAACTAGAATTCCGCGCGATTCCCATATTTTAGTGTGTTATAGCCCACGCCTTCCGAGTGGTCCCGGGACCTCTGGATCCCTATCGCCTAATATTTTTCCGGACTATCATAAATAAGACCTAAGGAACCATAGTCACCGCCCCGCCATGATCGTTCCTCATTTATTGCATTTTTCGGCCAAAAAACTAGAATTCCGCTCGATTACCATATTTTTGTGTGCTATTGCCCACGCCTTCCGAGTGGTCCTAAGAGCCGCGGACCCCGATCGCCTAAAATTTTTCCGGGCAATCAAATACGACCTAAGGAACCATAGTATCCGCCCCGCCATGATCGTTCCTTATTTTTTGCGTTTTTCGGCCAAACAACTAGAATTACACGCGATTCCCATATTTTTTGTGTGTTATAGCCCACACCTTCCGAGTGGTCCCGGGACCTCCGGACCCCTATCGCCTAAAATTTTTCCGGACTATGAAATACGACCTAAGGAACCATAGTATCCGCCCCGCCATGATCGTTTCTCATTTTTTACGTTTTTCGGTCAAACAACTAGAATTTCCCGCGATTCCCATATTTTGTGTGTTATAGCCCACGCCTTCCGAGTGGTCCTGGGACTTCCTGACCCCTATTGCCTAAAATTTTTCTGGACTATCAAATACGACCTAAGGAACCATAGTCACCGCCCGGCCATGATCATTCCTCATTTGTTGCATTTTTCGGCTAAAGAACTAGAATCCGCCCGATTACAATATTTTTGTGTGCTATTGCCCACCCTTCCCAGTGGTTCCGGGACCCCCGGACCCCGATCGCCTAAAATTTTTCCGGGCCGACAAATACGACCTAAGGAACCATAGTAACCGCCCGCCATCATCGTTTCTCATTTTTTGCATTTTTCGGCCAAAAAACTAGAATTACGCCCGTTTCCCATATTTTCGTATCACGCCTTCCGAGTGGTCCCGGGAGCCATGGACCCCGATCGCCTAAAATTTTTCGGGCCATCAAATACGACCTAAGGAACCATAGTCACCTCCCAGCCATGATCGTTCCTCATTTATTGCATTTTTCGGCCAAAAAACTAGAATTTCGCTCGATTACCATATTTATGTATGCTATTGCCCACGCCTTCCGAGTGGGCCGGGCCGCCGGACTCGGATCGCCTAAAAAATTTTCGGGCCATCAATTAGGACCTAAGGAACCATAGTCACCGCCTCGCCATGATCATTCCTCATTTTTTGCATTTTTTGGCCAAAAAACTAGAATTCCGCCCGATTCCCATATTTTTGTGTGCTATCGCCCACGCCTTCCGAGTGGGTCAGACCCCCGGAGCCGGATCGCCTAAAAATTTTCCGGACTATCAAATACGACCTAAGGAACCATAGTCACCGCCCCGCCATGATCGTTCCTAGTCTTTTGCGTTTTTCAGCAAAAAAACTAGAATTCCGCGCGATTTCCATATTTTCGTGTTCTTTAGCCCACGCCTTCAAAGGGGTCCCGGGAACCCCTCCCCCCGATCGTCTAAAAATTTTCTGGGCCATCAAATACGACCTAAGGAACCATAGTAACCACCCCGCCATGATCGTTCCTCATTTTTTGCGTTTTTCGGCCAAACAACTAGAATATCGCCCGATTCCCATATTTTCGTGTGCTATACCCACGCATTCCGAGTGGTCCCAAGAGCCGCGGACCCCGATCGCCTAAAATTTTTCTGGACTATCAAATAAGACCTAAGGAACCATAGTAACCGCCCAGCCATGTTCGTTCCTAGTTTTTTCCGTTTTTCGGCCAAAAAACTAGAATTCCGCGCGATTCCCATATTTTCGTGTCCTATGGCCCACGTCTTCCAAGTGAACCCGGGAACTCCGGACCCTTATCGCCTAAAAATTTTCCGGACTATCAAATACGACCTAAGGAACCATAGTCACCGCCCAGCCATGATCATTCCTCATTTGTTGCGTTTTTCGGCCAAAAAACTAGAATTCCGCCCGATTACAATATTTTTCTGTGCTATTGCCCACCCTTCCAAGTGGTTCCGGGACCCCCGGACTCGGATCGCCTAAAATTTTTCCGGGCCATCAAATACAACTTAAGGAACCATAGTAACTGCCCATCGCTCATCGTTTCTCATTTTTTGCATTTTTCAGCCAAAAAACTAGAATTACGCCCGATTCCCGTATTTTCGTGTGCTATATCCACGCCTTCCAAGTGGTCCGGGGAGCCGCGGACCCCGATCGCCTAAAATATTTCCGGACTATCAAATACGACCTAAGGTACCATAGTCACCGCCCCACTATGATCGTTCCAAATGCTTTGCATTTTTGGTCCAAAAAACTAGAACTCCGTGCGATTTGCACATTTTCGTGTGCTATAGCTTACGCCTTCCGAGTGGTCCTGGGAGCCGTGGACCCCGATCACCTAAAAATTTTCCGGGCCATAAAATACGACCTAAGGAACCATAGTATCCGCCCCAACATGATCGTTCCTTATTTTTTGCATTTTTCGGCCAAACAACTAGAATTCCGCGCGATTCCCATATTTTCGTGTGCTATAGCCCACGCCTTCCGAGTGGGACGTGCCCCCCGCACTCGGATCACCTAAAAAGTTTTTGGGCCATCAAATAAGACCTAAGGAACCATAGTCACCTTCCCGCCATGATCGTTTCTCATTTTTTGTATTTTTCGGCCAAACAACTAAAATTCCGCCCGATTCCCATATTTTCGTGTGCTATACCCACGCCTTACAAGTGGTCCCGGGTCTCCGGACCCCTATCGCCTAAAATTTTTCCGGACTATCAAATACGACCTAAGGAACCATAGTCACCGCCCCACCATGATCGTTCCTAGTCTTTTGCGTTTTTCAGCCAAAAAACTAGAATTCCGCGCGATTTCCATATTTTCGTGTGCTTTAGCCCACGCCTTCCAAGGGGTCCCGGGAAATCCGAACCCCGATCGCCTAAAAATTTTCCGGGCCATCAAATACGACCTAAGGAACCATAGTAACCACCCCGCCATGATCGTTCCTCATTTATTGCGTTTTTCGGCCAAAAAACTAGAATTCCGCTCGATTACCATATTTATGTATGCTATTGCCCACGCCTTCCGAGTGGGCCGGGCCGCCGGACTCGGATCGCCTAAAAAATTTTCGGGCCATCAATTAGGACCTAAGGAACCATAGTCACCGCCTCGCCATGATCATTCCTCATTTTTTGCATTTTTTGGCCAAAAAACTAGAATTCCGCCCGATTCCCATATTTTTGTGTGCTATCGCCCACGCCTTCCGAGTGGGTCAGACCCCCGGAGCCGGATCGCCTAAAAATTTTCCGGACTATCAAATACGACATAAGGAACCATAGTCACCGTCCTGCCATGATTGTTCCTAGTCTTTTGCGTTTTTCAGCAAAAAAACTAGAATTCCGCGCGATTTCCATATTTTCGTGTTCTTTAGCCCACGCCTTCAAAGGGGTCCCGGGAACCCCGAACCCCGATCATCTAAAAATTTTCTGGCCCATCAAATACGACCTAAGGAACCATAGTAACCACCCCGCCATGATCGTTCCTCATTTTTTGCGTTTTTCGGCCAAACAACTAGAATTTCGCCCGATTCCCATATTTTCGTGTGATATACCCACGCATTCCGAGTGGTCCCAAGAGCCGCGGACCCCGATCGCCTAAAATTTTTCTGGACTATCAAATAAGACCTAAGGAACCATAGTCACCGCCCAGCCATGATCGTTCCTAGTTTTTTCCGTTTTTCGGCCAAAAAACTAGAATTCCGCGCGATTCCCATATTTTCATGTCCTATAGCCCACGCCTTCCAAGTGAACCCGGGAACTCCGGACCCCTATCGCCTAAAATTTTTCCGGACTATCAAATACGACCTAAGGAACCATAGTCACCGCCCAGCCATGATCATTCCTCATTTGTTGCGTTTTTCGGCCAAAACACTAGAATTCCGCCCGATTACAATATTTTTGTGTGCTATTGCCCACCCTTCCAAGTGGTTCCAGGACACCCGGACCCCGATCGCCTAAAATTTTTCCGGCACGTCAAATACAACCTAAGGAACCATAGTAACCGTCCAGCGATCATCATTTCTCATTTTTTGCATTTTTCGGCCAAAAATCTAGAATTACGCCCGATTCCTATATTTTCGTGTGCTATACCTACGCCTTCCAAGTGGTCCGGGGAGCCGCGGACCCCGATCGCCTAAAATATTTCCGGACTATCAAATACGACCTAAGGTACCATAGTCACCGCCCCACCATGATCGTTCCAAATGCTTTGCATTTTTCGTCCAAAAAACTAGAACTCCGCGTGATTTGCACATTTTCGTGTGCTATAGCTTACGCCTTCCGAGTGGTCCTGGGAGCCGTGGACCCCGATCGCCTAAAATTTTCCAGGCCATCAGATACGACCTAAGGAACCATAGTCACCGCCCCGCCATGATCGTTCCTCATTTATTGCATTTTTCGGCCAAAAAACTAGAATTCTGCTCGATTACCATATTTTTGTGTGCTATTGCCCACGCCTTCCGAGTGGGCCGGGCCGCCGGACTCGGATCGCCTAAAATTTTTCCGGGCCCTCAAATACAACCTAAGGAACCATAGTAACCGCCCAGCGATCATCGTTTCTCATTTTTTGCATTTTTCGGCCAAAAAACTAGAATTACGCCCGATTCCCGTATTTTCGTGTGCTATACCCACGCCTTCCATGTTGTCCGGGGAGCCGCGGACCCTGATCGCCTAAAATATTTCCGGATTATCAAATACGACCTAAGGTACCATAGTCACCGCCCCACCATGATCGTTCCAAATGCTTTGCATTTTTCGTCCAAAAAACTAGAACTCCGCGCGATTTGCACATTATCGTGTGCTATAGCTTACGCCTTCCGAGTGGTCCCGGGAGCCGTGGACCCCGACCGCCTAAAATTTTCCGGGCCATCAAATATGACCTAAGGAACCATAGTCACCGCCCTGCCATGATCGTTCCTCATTTATTGCATTTTTCGGCCAAAAAACTAGAATTCCGCTCGATTACCATTTTTTTGTGTGCTATTGCCCACGCCTTCCGAGTGGGCCGGGCCGCCGGATACGGATCGGCTAAAAAATTTATGGGCCATCAATTAGGACCTAAGGAACCATAGTCACCGCCTCGCCATGATCGTTCCTCATTTTTTGCTTTTTTTGGCCAAAAAACTAGAATTCCGCCCGATTCCCATATTTTTGTGTGCTATCGCCCATGCCTTCCGAGTGGGTCGGGCCCCCCGGAGCCGGATCGCCTAATAATTTTCCGGACTATCAAATACGACCGAAGGAACCATAGTCACCGCCCCGCTATGATCGTTCCTAGTCTTTTGCATTTATCATCCAAAAAACTAGAATTCCGCGCGATTTCCATATTTTCGTGTGCTTTAGCCCACGCCTTCCAAGGGGTCCCGGGAACCCCGTACCCCGATCGCCTAAAAATTTTCCGGGCCATAAAATACGACCTAAGGAACCATAGTATCCGCCCCAACATGATCGTTCCTTATTTTTTGCGTTTTTCGGCCAAACAACTAGAATTCCGCGCGATTCCAATATTTGCGTGTGCTATAGCCCACGCCTTCCGAGTGGGCCGTGCCCCCCGCACTCGGATCACCTAAAAGGTTTTTGGGCCATCAAATAAGACCTAAGGAACCATAGTCACCTTCCCGCCATGATCGTTTCTCATTTTTTGCATTTTTCGGCCAAACAACTAAAATTCCGCCCGATTCCCATATTTTCGTGTGCTATACCCACGCCTTACAAGTGGTCCCGAGTCTCCGGACCCCTATCGCCTAAAATTTTTCCGGACTATCAAATACGACCTAAGGAACCATAGTCACTGCCCCACCATGATCGTTCCTAGTTTTTTCCGTTTTTCGGCCAAAAAACTAGAATTCCGCGCGATTTCCATATTTTTGTGTGCTTTAGCCCACGCATTCCAAGGGGTCCCGGGAAACCCGAACCCCGATCGCCTAAAAATTTTCCGGGCCATCAAATACGACCTAAGGAACCATAGTAACCACCCCGCCATGATCGTTCCTCATTTATTGCGTTTTTCGGCCAAAAAACTAGAATTCCGCTCGATTACCATATTTATGTATGCTATTGCCCACGCCTTCCGAGTGGGCTGGGCCGCCGGACTCGGATCGCCTAAAAAATTTTCGGGCCATCAATTAGGACCTAAGGAACCATAGTCACCGCCTCGCCATGATCATTCCTCATTTTTTGCATTTTTTGGCCAAAAAACTAGAATTCCGTTCGATTCCCATATTTTTGTGTGCTATCGCCCACGCCTTCCGAGTGGGTCAGACCCCCGGAGCCGGATCGCCTAAAAATTTTCTGGACTATCAAATACGACCTAAGGAACCATAGTCACCGCCCCGCCATGATCGTTCCTAGTCTTTTGCAATTTTCAGCAAAAAAACTAGAATTCCGCGCGATTTCCATATTTTCGTGTTCTTTTGCCCACGCCTTCAAAGGGATCCCGGGAACCCCGAACCCCGATCGTCTAAAAATTTTCTGGGCCATCAAATACGACCTAAGGAACCATAGTAACCACCCCGCCATGATCGTTCCTCATTTTTTGCGTTTTTCGGCCAAACAACTAGAATTTCGCCCGATTCCCATATTTTCGTGTGCTATACCTACGCATTCCGAGTGGTCCCAAGAGCCGCGGACCCCGATCGCCTAAAATTTTTCTGGACTATCAAATAAGACCTAAGGAACCATAGTCACCGCCCAGCCATGATCGTTCCTAGTTTTTTCCGTTTTTCGGCCAAAAAACTAGAATTCCGCGCGATTCCCATATTTTCGTGTCCTATGGCCCACGTCTTCCAAGTGAACCCGGGAACTCCGGACCCCTATCGCCTAAAATTTTTCCGGACTATCAAATACGACCTAAGGAACCATAGTCACCACCCAGCCATGATCATTCCTAATTTGTTGCATTTTTCGGCTAAAAAACGAGAATTCCGCCCGATTACAATATTTTTGTGTGCTATTGCCCACCCTTCCAAGTGGTTCCGGGACCCCCGGACCCCGATCGCCTAAAATTTTTCCGGCCCTTCAAATACAACCTAAGGAACCATAGTAACCGCCCAGCGATCATCATTTCTCATTTTTTGCATTTTTCGGCCAAAACTCTAGAATTACGCCCGATTCCCATATTTTCGTGTGCTATACCCACGCCTTCCAAGTGGTCCGGGGAGCCGCGGACCCCGATCGCCTAAAATATTTCCGGACTATCAAATACGACCTAAGGTACCATAGTCACCGCTCCACCATGATCGTTCCAAATGCTTTGCATTTTTTGTCCAAAAAACTAGAACTCCGCGCGATTTGTACATTTTCGTGTGCTATAGCTTACGCCTTCCGAGTGGTCCTGGGAGCCGTGGACCCCGATCGCCTAAAATTTTCCGGGCCATCAAATACGACCTTAGGAACCATAGTCACCGCCCCGCCATGATCGTTCCTCATTTATTGCATTTTTCGGCCAAGAAACTAGAATTCCGCTCGATTACCATATTTTTGTGTGCTATTACCCACGTCTTCCGAGTGGGCTGGGCCGCCGGACTCGGATCGCCTAAAAAATTTTCGGGCCATCAATTAGGACCTAAGGAACCATAGTCACCGCCTCTCCATGATCGTTCCTCATTTTGTGCATTTTTTGACCAAAAAACTAGAATTCCGCCCGATTCCCATATTTTTGTGTGCTATCGCCCATGCCTTCCGAGTGGGTCAGGACCCCCGGAGCCGTATCGCCTAAAAATTTTCCAAACTATCAAATACGACCTAAGGAACCATAGTCACCGCCCCGCCATGATCGTTCCTAGTCTTTTGCGTTTTTCAGCCAAAAAACTAGAATTCCGCGCGATTTCCATATTTTCGTGTGCTTTAACCCACGCCTTCAAAGGGGTCCCGGGAACCCCGAACCCCGATCGCCTAAAAATTTTCCGGGCCAACAAATACGACCTAAGGAACCATAGTAACCACCCTGCCATGATCGTTCCTCATAGTTTGTGTTTTTCGGCCAAACAACTAGAATTTCGCGCGATTCCCATATTTTTGTGTGTTATAGCCCACGCCTTCCGAGTGGTTCTGGGACCTCCGGACCCCTATCGCCTAATATTTTTCCGGACTATCAAATAAGACCAAAGGAACCATAATCACCGCCCAGCCATGATCGTTCCTAGTTTTTTCCGTTTTTTGGCTAAAAAACTAGAATTTCCGCGCGATTCCCATATTTTCGTGTCCTATAGCCCACGCCTTCCAAGTGAACCCGGGAACTCCGGACCCCTATCGCCTAAAATTTTTTCGAACTATCAAATACGACCTAAGGAACCATAGTCACCGCCCAGCCATGATCATTCCTCATTTGTTGCGTTTTTCGGCCAAAAAACTAGAATTCCGCCCGATTACAATATTTTTGTGTGCTATTGCCCACCCTTCCAAGTGGTTCCGGGACCCCCGGACCCCGATCGCCTAAAATTTTTCCGGGCCATCAAATACAACCTAAGGAACCATAGTAACCGCCCAGCGATCATCGTTTCTCATTTTTTGAATTTTTCGGCCAAATAACTAGAATTACGCCCGATTCCCATATTTTCGTGTGCTATACCCACGCCTTCCAAGTGGTCCGGGGAGCCGCGGACCCCGATCGCCTAAAATATTTCCGGACTATCAAATACGACCTAAGGTACCATAGTCACCGCCCCACCATGATCGTTCCAAATGCTTTGTATTTTTCGTCCAAAAAACTAGAACTCCGCGCGATTTGCACATTATCGTGTGCTATAGCTTACGCCTTCCGAGTGGTCCCGGGAGCCGTGGACCCCGACCGCCTAAAATTTTCCGGGCCGTCAAATACGACCTAAGGAACCATAGTCACCGCCCCGCCATGATCGTTCCTCATTTATTGCATTTTTCGGCCAAAAAACTAGAATTCTGCTCGATTACCATTTTTTTGTGTGCTATTGCCCACGCCTTCCGAGTGGGCCGGGCCGCCGGACTCGGATCCCCTAAAAAATTTTTGGGCCATCAATTAGGACCTAAGGAACCATAGTCACCGCCTCGCCATGATCGTTCCTCATTTTTTGCATTTTTTGGCCAAAAAACTAGAATTCCGCCCGATTCCCATATTTTTGTGTGCTATCGCCCACGCCTTCCGAGTGGGTCGGGCCCCCCGGAGCCGGATCGCCTAAAAATTTTCCGGACTATCAAATACGACCTAAGGAACCATAGTCACCGCCCCTCCATGATCGTTCCTAGTCTTTTGCGTTTTTCAGCCAAAAAACTAGAATTCCGCGCGATTTCCATATTTTCGTGTGCTTTAACCCACGCCTTCAAAGGGGTCCCGGGAACCCCGAACCCCGATTGCCTAAAAATTTTCCGGGCCATCAAATACGACCTAAGGAACCATAGTAACCACCCCGCCATGATCGTTCCTCATTGTTTGCGTTTTTCGGCCAAACAACTAGAATTTCGCGCGATTCCCATATTTTTGTGTGTTATAGCCCACGCCTTCCGAGTGGTTCTGGGACCTCCGGACCCCTATCGCCTAATATTTTTCCGGACTATCAAATAAGACCAAAGGAACCATAGTCACCGCCCAGCCATTATCGTTCCTAGTTTTTTCCGTTTTTCGGCTAAAAAACTATAATTCCGCGCGATTCCCATATTTTCGTGTCCTATAGCCCACGCCTTCCAAGTGAACCCGGGAACTCCGGACCCCTATCGCCTAAAATTTTTCCGGACTATCAAATACGACCTAAGGAACTATAGTCACCGCCCAGCCATGATCATTCCTCATTTGTTGCATTTTTCGGCCAAAAAACTAGAATTCCGCCCGATTACAATATTTTTGTGTGCTATTGCCCACCCTTCCAAGTGGTTCCGGGACCCCCGGACCCTGATCGCCTAAAATTTTTCCGGGCCGTCAAATACGACCTAAGGAACCATAGTAACCGCCCCGCGATCATCGTTTCTTATATTTTGCATTTTTTGGCCAAAAAACTAGAATTACGCCCGATTCCCATATTTCCGTGTGCTATACCCATGCCTTCAAAGTGGTCCGGGGAGCCGCGGACCCCGATCGCCTAAAATTTTTCTGGACTATCAAATAAGACCTAAGGTACCATAGTCACCGCCCCACCATGATCGTTCCAAATGCTTTGCATTTTTCGGCCAAAAAACTAGAACTCCGCGCGATTTGCACATTAACGTGTGCTATAGCTTACCCCTTCCGAGTGGTCCCGGGAGCCGTGGACCCTGACCGCCTAAAATTTTTCGGGCCATCAAATACGACCTAAGGAACCATAGTCACCGCCCCGCCATGATCGTTCCTCATTTATTGCGTTTTTCGGCCAAAAAGCTAGAATTCTGCTCGATTCCCATATTTTTGTGTGCTATCGCCCACGCCTTCCGAGTGGGTCGGGACCCCCGGAGCCGGATCGCCTAAAAATTTTCCTGACTATCAAAGACGACCTAAGGAACCATAGTCACCGCCCCGCCATGATCGTTCCTACTCTTTTGCGTTTTTCAGTTAAAAACTAGAATTCCGCGCGATTTCCATATTTTCGTGTGCTTTACCCCACGCCTTCAAAGGGGTCCCGGGAACCCCGAACCCCGATCGTCTAAAAAAATTTCGGGCCATAAAATACGACCTAAGGAACCATAGTAACCACCCCGCCATGATCGTTCCTCATTTTTTGCGTTTTTCGGTCAAACAACTAGAATTTCGCCCGATTCCCATATTTTCGTGTGCTATACCCACGCATTCCGAGTGGTCCCAAGAGCCGCAGACCCCGATCGCCTCAAAATTTTCCGTACTATCAAGTAAGACCTAAGAAACCATAGTCACCGCCCAGCCATGATCGTTCCTAGTTTTTTCCGTTTTTCCGCCAAAAAACTAGAATTCCGCGCGATTCCCATATTTTCGTGTCCTATAGCCCACGCCTTCCAAGTGAACCCGGGAACTCCGGACCCCTATCGCCTAAAATTTTTCCGGACTATCAAATACGACCTAAGGAACCATAGTCACCGCCCAGCCATGATCATTCCTCATTTGTTGCATTTTTCGGCCAAAAAACTAGAATTGCGCCCGATTACAATATTTTTGTGTGCTATTGCCCACCCTTCCAAGTGGTTCCGGGACCCCGATCGCCTAAAATTTTTCCGGGCCGTCAAATACGACCTAAGGAACCATAGTAACAGCTCCGCGATCATCGTTTCTCATTTTTTGCATTTTTCGGCCAAAAAACTAGAATTACGCCCGATTCCCATATTTTCGTGTGCTATACCCACGCCTTCCAATTGGTCCGGGGAGCCGCGGACCCCGATCGCCTAATATTATTCCGGACTATCAAATACGACCTAAGGTACCATAGTCACCGCCCCACCATGATCGTTCCAAATGCTTTGCATTTTTCGGCCAAAAAACTAGAACTCTGCGCGATTTGCATATTTTCGTGTGCTATAACTTACGCCTTCCGAGTGGTCCCGGGAGCCGTGGACCCCGATCGCCTAAAATTTTCCGAGCCATCAAATACGACCTAAGGAACCATAGTCACCGCCCCGCCATGATCGTTCCTCATTTATTGCATTTTTCGGCCAAAAAGCTAGAATTCTGCTCGATTACCATATTTTTGTGTGCCCCACGCCTTCCGAGTGGGCCAGGCCGTCGGACTCGGATCGACTAAAAAGATTTTGGGCCATCAATTAGGACCTAAGGAACCATAGTCACCGCCTCGCCATGATCATTCCTCATTTTTTGCATTTTTTGGCCAAAAAACTAGAATTCCGCCAGATTCCCATATTTTTGTGTGCTATCGCCCACGCCTTCCGAGTGGGTCGGGCCCCCCGGAGCCGGATCGCCTAAAAATTTTCCGGACTATCAAATACGACCTAAGGAACCACAGTCACCGCCCCGCCATGATCGTTCCTAGTCTTTTGCATTTTTCAGCCAAAAAACTAGAATTCCGCGCGTTTTCCATATTTTCGTGTGCTTTAGCCCACGCCTTCAAAGGGGTCCCGGGAACCCAGAACCCCGATCGTCTAAAAATTTTCCGGGCCATCAAATACGACCTAAGGAACTATAGTAACCACCCCGCCATGATCGTTCCTCATTGTTTGCGTTTTTCGGCCAAACAACTAGAATTTCGCCCGATTCCCATATTTTCGTGTGCTATACCCACGCATTCCGAGTGGTCCCAAGAGCCGCGGACCCCGATCGCCAAAACATTTTCCGGACTATCAAATAAGACCTAAGGAACCATAGTCACCGCCCAGCCATGATCGTTCCTAGTTTTTTCCATTTTTCGGCCAAAAAACTAGAATTCCGCGCGATTCCCATATTTTCGTGTCCTATAGCCCACGCTTTCCAAGTGAACCCGGGAACTCCGGACCCCTATCGCCTAATTTTTACGGACTATCAAATACGACCTAAGGAACCATAGTCACCGCCCAGCAATGATCATTCCTCATTTGTTGCGTTTTTTGGGCCAAAAAATAAGAATTCCGCCCGATTACAATATTTTTGTGTGCTATTGCCCACCCTTCCAAGTGGTTCCGGGACCCCCGGACCCTGATAGCCTAAAATTTTCCGGACCGTCAAATACGACCTAAGGAACCATAGTAACTGCCCCGCGATCATCGTTTCTCATTTTTTGCATTTTTCGGCCAAAAAACTAGAATTACGCCCGATTCCCATATTTTCGTGTGCTATACCCACGCCTTCCAAGTGGTCCGGGGAGCCGCGGACCCCGATCGCCTAAAGATTTTCTGGACTATCAAATACGACCTAAGGTACCATAGTCACCGCCCCACCATGATCGTTCTAAATGCTTTGCATTTTTCGGCCAAAAAACTAGAACTCCGCGCGATTTGCATATTTTCGTGTGCTATAGCTTACGCCTTCCGAGTGGTCCCGGGAGTCGTGGACCCCGATCGCCTAAAATTTTTCGGGCCATCAAATACGACCTAAGGAACCATAGTCACCGCCTCTCCATGATCGTTCCTCATTTTTTGCATTTTTTGGCCAAAAAACTAGAATTCCGCCCGATTACCATATTTTTGTGTGCCCCACGCCTTCCGAGTGGGCCGGGCCGCCGGACTCGGATCGCCTAAAAATTTTCGGGCCATCAATTAGGACCTAAGGAACCATAGTCACCGCCTCGCCGTGATCGTTCCTCAGTTTTTGCATTTTTTGGCCAAAAATCTAGAATTCCGCCCGATTCCCATATTTTTGTGTGCTATCGCCCACGCCTTCCGAGTGGGTCGGGCCCCCCGGAGCCGGATCGCCTAAAAATTTTCCGGACTATCAAATACGACCTAAGGAACCATAGTCACTGCCCCTCCATGATCGTTCCTAGTCTTTTGCGTTGTTCAGCCAAAAAACTAGAATTCCGCGCGATTTCCATATTTTCGTGTGCTTTAGCCCACGCCTTCAAAGGGGTCCCGGGAACCCCGAACCCCGAACGTCGTCTAAAAATTTTCCGGGCCATCAAATACGACCTAAGGAACCATAGTAACCCCCCGCCATGATCGTTCCTCATTGTTTGCATTTTTCTGCCAAACAACTAGAATTTCGCCCGATTCCCATATTTTCGGGTGCTATACCCACGCATTCCGAGTGGTCCCAAGAGCCGCAGACCCCGATCGCCTAAAATTTTTCCGGACTATCAAATAAGACCTAAGGAACCATAGTCACTGCCCAGCCATGATCGTTCCTAGTTTTTTCCGTTTTTCGGCCAAAAAACTAGAATTCCGCGCGATTGCCATATTTTCATGTCCTATAGCCCACGCCTTCCAAGTGAACCCGGGAACTCCGGACCCCTATCGCCTAAAATTTTTACGGACTATCAAATACGACCTAAGGAACCATAGTCACCGCCCAGCCATGATCATTCCTCATTTGTTGCGTTTTTCGGCCAAAAAACTAGAATTTCGCCCGATTACAATATTTTTGTGTGCTATTGCCCACCCTTCCAAGTGGTTCCAGGACCCCCGGACCCCGATCGCCTAAAATTTTTCCGGGCCGTCAAATACGTCCTAAGGAACCATAGTAACCGCCCCGCGATCATCGTTTCTCATTTTTTGCATTTTTCGGCAAAAAAATAGAATGACGCCCGATTCCCATATTTTCGTGTGCTATACCCACGCCTTCCAAGTGGTCTGGGGAGCCGCGGACCCCGATCGCCTAAAATTTTTCCGGACTATCAAATACGACCTAAGGTACCATAGTCACCGCCCCACCATGATCGTTCCAAATGCTTTGCATTTTTCGGCCAAAAAACTAGAACTCCGCGCGCTTTGCATATTTTCGTGTGCTATAGCTTACGCCTTCCGAGTGGTCCCGGGATCCGTGGACCCCGATCGCCTAAAATTTTCCGGGCCATCAAATACGACCTAAGGAACCATTGTCACCGCCCCGCCATGATCATTCCTCATTTATTGCATTTTTCGGCGAAAAAGCTAGAATTCCGCTCGATTACCATATTTTTGTGTGCCCCACGCCCTCCGAGTGGGTCGGGCCGCCGGACTCGGATCGCCTAAAAAAATTTCGGGCCATCAATTAGGACCTAAGGAACCATAGTCATCAACTCGCCATGATCGTTCCTCATTTTTTGCATTTTTTGGCCAAAAAACTAGAATTCCGCCTGATTCCCATATTTTTGTGTGCTATCGCCCACACCTTCCGAGTGGGTCGGGCCCCCCGAGCTGGATCGCCTAAAAATTTTCCGGACTATCAAATACGACCTAAGGAACCATAGTCACCGCCCCCGCCATGATCGTTCCTAGTCTTTTGCGTTTTTCAGCCGAAAAACTAGAATTCCGCACGATTTCCATATTTTCGTGTGCTTTAGCCCACGCCTTCAAAGGGGTCCCGGGAACCCCGAACCCCGATCGTCTAAAAAGTTTTTCGGGCCATCAAATACGACCTAAGGAACCATAGTAACCACCCCGCCATGATCATTCCTCATTGTTTTGCGTTTTTCGGCCAAACAACTAGAATTTCGCCCGATTCCCATATTTTCGTGTGCTATACCCACGCATTCTGAGTGGTCCCAAGAGCCGCGGACCCCGATCGCCTAAATGTTTTCCGGATTATCAAATAAGACCTATGGAACCATAGTCACTGCCCAGCCATGATCGTTCCTAGTTTTTTCCATCTTTCGGCCAAAAAATTAGAATTCCGCGCGATTCCCATATTTTCGTGTCCTATAGCCCACGCCTTCCAAGTGACCCCGGGAACTCCGGACCCCTATCGCCCAAAACTTTTCCGGACTATCAAATATGACCTAAGGTACCATAGTCACCGCCCCACCATGATCATTCCAAATGCTTTGCATTTTTGAGCCAAAAAACTAGAACTCCGCGCGATTTGCATATTTTCGTGTGCTATAGCTTACGCCTTCCGAGTTGTCCCAGGAGCCGTGGACCCCGATCGCCTAAAATTTTTCGGGCAATCAAATTCGACCTAAGGAACCATAGTCACCGCCCCGCCATGATCGTTCCTCATTTATTGCGTTTTTCGGCCAAAAAGCTAGAATTCCGCTCGATTACCATATTTTTGTGTGCCCCACGCCTTCCGAGTGGGCCGCCGCCGGACTCGGATCGCCTAAAAAATTTTCGGGCCATCAATTAGGACCTAAGGAACCATAGTCACCGCCTCGCCATGATCGTTCCTCATTTTTTGCATTTTATGGCCAAAAAACTAGAATTCTGCCCGATTCCCATATTTTTGTGTGCTATCGCCCACACCTTCCGAGTGGGTCGGGCCCCCCGGAGCCGGATCGCCTAAAAATTTTCCGGACTATCAAATACGACCTAAGGAACCATAGTCACCGCCCCGCCATGATCGTTCCTAGTCTTTTGCATTTTTCAGCCAAAAAACTAGAATTTCGCGCGATTTCCATATTTTTGTGTGCCTTAGCCCATGCCTTCAAAGGGGTCCCGGGAACCCCAAACCCCGATCGTCTAAAAATTTTCCGGGCCATCAAATACGACCTAAGGAACTATAGTTACCACCCTACTATGATCGTTCCTTATTGTTTGCGTTTTTCGGCCAAACAACTAGAATTTCGCCCGATTCCCATATTTTCGTGTGCTATACCCACGCCTTCCAAGTGGTCCGGGGAGCCGCGGACCCCGATCGCCTAAAATTTTTCCGGACTATCAAATACGACCTAAGGTACCATAGTCGCCGCCCCACCATGATCGTTCCAAATGCTTTGCATTTTTAGGCCAATAAACTAGAACTCCACGCGATTTGCATATTTTCGTGTGCTATAGCTTACGCCTTCCGAGTGGTCCCGGGAGCCGTGGACCCCGATGGCCTAAAATTTTCCGGGCCATCAAATACGACATAAGGAACCATAGTCACCGCCCCGCCATGATCGTTCCTCATTTATTGCGTTTTTCGGCCAAAAAGCTAGAATTCCGCTAGATTACCATATTTTTGTGTGCCCCACGCCTTCCGAGTGCGCCGGGCCTCCGGACTCGGATCGCCTAAACACTTTTCGGGCCATCAATTAGGACCTAAGGAACCATAGTCACCGCCTCGCCATGATCGTTCTTCATGCTTTGCATATTTTGGCCAAAAAACTAGAATTCCGCCCGATTCCCATATTTTTGTGTGCTATCGCCCACGCCTTCCGCGTGGGTCGGGCCCCCCGGAGCCGGATCGCCTAAAAATTTTTCGGACTATCAAATACGACCCAAGGAACCATAGTCAACGCCCCGCCATGATCGTTCCTAGTCTTTTGCGTTTTTTAGCCAAAAAACTAGAATTCCGCGCGATTTCCATATTTTCGTGTGCTTTAGCCCACGCCTTCAAAGGGGTCCCGGGAACCCCGAACCCCGATCGTCTAAAAAGTTTCCGGGCCATCAAATACGACCTAAGGAACCATAGTAACCACCCCGCCATGATCGTTCCTCATTTTTTGCGTTTTTCGCCCAAACAACTAGAATTTCGCCCGATTCCCATATTTTCGTGTGCTATACCCACGCATTCCGAGTGGTCCCAAGAGCCGCGGACCCCCGATCGCCTAAAATTTTTCCGGACTATCAAATAAGACCTAAGGAACCATAGTCACCGCCCAGCCTTGATCGTTCCTAGTTTTTTCCGTTTTTCGGCCAAAAAACTAGAATTTCGCGCGATTCCCATGTTTTCATGTCCTATAGCCCACGCCTTCCAAGTGAACCCGGGATCTCCGTACCCCTATCACCTAAAATTTTTCCGGACTATCAAATTCGACCTAAGGAACCATAGTCACCGCCCAGCCATGATCATTCCTCATTTGTTGCATTTTTCGGCCAAAAAACTAGAATTCCGCCCGATTACAATATTTTTGTGTGCTATTGCCCACCCTTCCAAGTGGTTCCGGGACCCCCGGACCCCGATCGCCTAAAATTTTTCCGGGCAGTCAAATACGACCTAAGGAACCATAGTAACCGCCCCGCGATCATGGTTTCTCATTTTTTGCATTTTTCGCCCAAAAAACTAGAATTACGCCCGATTCCCATATTTTCGTGTGCTATACCCACGCCTTCCAATTGGTCCGGGGAGTCGCGGACCCCGATCGCCTAAAATTTTTCCGGACTATCAAATACCACCTAAGATACCATAGTCGCCGACCCACCATGATCGTTCCAAATGCTTTGCATTTTTAGGCCAAAAAACTAGAACTCCACGCGATTTGCATATTTTCGTGTGCTATAGCTTACGCCTTCCGAGTGGTCCCGGGAGCCGTGGACCCCGATCGCCTAAAATTTTCCGGGCCATCAAATATGACCTAAGGAACCATAGTCACCGCCCCGCCATGATCGTTCCTCATTTATTGCGTTTTTCGGCCAAAAAGCTAGAATTCCGCTAGATTACCATATTTTTGTGTGCCCCACGCCTTCCGAGTGCGCCGGGCCTCCGGACTCGGATCGCCTAAAAATTTTCGGGCCATCAATTAGGACCTAAGGAACCATAGTCACCGCCTCGCCATGATCGTTCTTCATGCTTTGCATTTTTTGGCCAAAAAACTAGAATTCCGCCCGATTCCCATATTTTCATGTCCTATAGCCCACGCCTTCCAAGTGAACCCGGGAACTCCGGACCCCTATCACCTAAAATTTTTCCGGACTATCAAATACGACCTAAGGAACCATAGTCACCGCCCAGCCATGATCGTTCCTCATTTTTTGCGTTTTTCGCCCAAACAACTAGAATTTCGCCCGATTCCCATATTTTTGTGTGCTATACCCACGCATTCCGAGTGGTCCCAAGAGCCGCGGACCCCCGATCGCCTAAAATTTTTCCGGACTATCAAATAAGACCTAAGGAACCATAGTCACCGCCCAGCCATGATCGTTCCTAGTTTTTTCCGTTTTTCGGCCAAAAAACTAGAATTCCGCGCGATTCCCATATTTTCATGTCCTATAGCCCACGCCTTCCAAGTGAACCCGGGAACTCCGGACCCCTATCGCCTAAAATTTTTCCGGACTATCAAATACGACCTAAGGAACCATAGTCACCGCCCAGCCATGATCATTCCTCATTTGTTGCGTTTTTCGGCCAAAAAACTAGAATTCCGCCCGATTACAATATTTTTGTGTGCTATTGCCCACCCTTCCAAGTGGTTCCGGGACCCCCGGACCCCGATCGCCTAAAATTTTTCCGGACTATCAAATTCGACCTAAGGAACTATAGTCACCGCCCAGCCATGATCATTCCTCATTTGTTGCGTTTTTCGGCCAAAAAACTAGAATTCCGCCCGATTTCAATATTTTTATGTGCTATTGCCCACCCTTCCAAGTGGTTCCGGGACCCCCGGACCCCGATCGCCTAAAATTTTTCCGGGCCGTCAAATACGACCTAAGGAACCATAGTAACCGCCCCGCGATCATCGTTTCTCATTTTTTGCATTTTTCGCCCAAAAAACTAGAATTACGCCCGATTCCCATATTTTTGTGTGCTATACCCACGCCTTCCAAGTGGTCTGGGGAGCCGCGGACCCCGATCGCCTAAAATTTTTCCGGACTATCAAATACGACCTAAGGTAACATAGTCACCGCCACACCATGATCGTTCCAAATGCTTTGCACTTTTCAGCCAAAAATCTAGAACTCCGCGCGATTTGCATATTTTCGAGTGCTATAGCTTACGCCTTCCGAGTGGTTCCGGGAGCCGTGGACCCCGATCGCCTAAAATTTTCCGGGCCATCAAATACGACCTAAGGAACCATAGTCACCGCCCCACCATGATCGTTCCTTATTTATTGCATTTTTCGGCCAAAAAGCTAGAATTCTGCTCGATTACCATATTTTTGTGTGCCCCACGCCTTCCGAGTGGGCCGGGCCGCCGGACTCGGATCGCCTAAAAAATTTTCGGGCCATCAATTCGGACCTAAGGAACCATAGTCACCGCCTCGCCATGATCATTCCTCATTTTTTGCATTTTTTGGCCAAAAAACTAGAATTCCGCCCGATTCCCATATTTTTGTGTGTTATCGCCCACGCCTTCTGAGTGGGTCGGGCCCCCCGAAGCCGGATCGCCTAAAAATTTTCCGGACTATCATATACGACCTAAGGAACCATAGTCACCGCCCAGCCTTGTTCGTTCCTAGTTATTTCCGTTTTTCGGCCAAAAAACTAGAATTCCGCGCGATTCCCATATTTTCATGTCCTATAGCCCACGCCTTCCAAGTGAACCCGGGAACTCCGGACCCCTATCACCTAAAATTTTTCCGGACTATCAAATAAGACCTAAGGAACCATAGTCACCGCCCAGCCATGATCGTTCCTCATTTTTTGCGTTTTTCGCCCAAACAACTAGAATTTCGCCCGATTCCCATATTTTCGTGTGCTATACCCACGCATTCCGAGTGGTCCCAAGAGCCGCGGACCCCCGATCGCCTAAAATTTTTTCGGACTATCAAATAAGACCTAAGGAACCATAGTCACCGCCCAGCCTTGATCGTTCCTAGTTTTTTCCGTTTTTCGGCCAAAAAACTAGAATTCTGCGCGATTCCCATATTTTCATGTCCTATAGCCCACGCCTTCCAAGTGAACCCGGGAACTCCGGACCCCTATCGCCTAAAATTTTTCCGGACTATCAAATTCGACCTAAGGAACCATAGTCACCGCCCAGCCATGATCATTCCTCATTTGTTGCATTTTTCGGCCAAAAAACTAGAATTCCGCCCGATTACAATATTTTTGTGTGCTATTGCCCACCCTTCCAAGTGGTTCCGGGACCCCCGGACCCCGATCGCCTAAAATTTTTCCGGGCCGTCAAATACGACCTAAGTAACCATAGTAACCGCCCCACGATCATCGTTTCTCATTTTTTGCATTTTTCGGCCAAAAAACTAGAATTACGCCCGATTCCCATATTTTCGTGTGCTATACCCACGCCTTCCAAGTGGTCTGGGGAGTCGCGGACCCCGATCGCCCAAAACTTTTCCGGACTATCAAATACGACCTAAGGTACCATAGTCACCGCCCCACCATGATCGTTCTAAATGCTTTGCATTTTTCGACCAAAAAACTAGAACTCCGCGCGATTTGCATATTTTCGTGTGCTATAGCTTACGCCTTCCGAGTGGTTCCGGGAGCCGTGGACCCCGATCGCCTAAAATTTTCCGGGCCATCAAATACGACCTAAGGAACCATAGTCACCGCCCCGCCATGATCGTTCCTCATTTATTGCATTTTTCGGCCAAAAAGCTAGAATTCCGCTCGATTACCATATTTTTGTGTGCCCCACGCCTTCCGAGTGGGCCGGGCCGCCGGACTTGGATCGCCTAAAAAAATTTCAGGCCATCAATTAGGATCTAAGGAACCATAGTCACCGCCTCGCCATGATCGTTCCTCATTTTTTGCATTTTTTGGCCAAAAAACTAGAATTCCGCTCGATTCCCATATTTTTGTGTGTTATCGCCCACGCCTTCCGAGTGGGTCGGGCCCCCCGGAGCCGGATCGCCTAAAAATTTTCCGGACTATCATATACGACCTAAGGAACCATAGTCACCGCCCGCCATGATCGTTCCTAGTCTTTTGCGTTTTTCAACCAAAAAACTAGAATTCTGCGCGATATCCATATTTTCGTGTGCTTTAGCCCACGCCTTCAAAGGGGCCCCGGGAACCCCGAACCCCGATCGTCTATAAATTTTTTGGGCAACCAAATACGACCTAAGGAACCATAGTAACCACCCCGCCATGATCGTTCCTAATTTTTTGCGTTTTTCGCCCAAACAACTAGAATTTCGCCCGATTCCCATATTTTCGTGTGCTATACCCACGCATTCCGAGTGGTACCAAGAGCCGCGGACCCCGATCGCCTAAAATTTTTCCGGACTATCAAATAATACCTAAGGAACCATAGTCACCGCCCAGCCATGATCGTTCCTAGTTATTTCCGTTTTTCGGCCAAAAAACTAGAATTCCGCGCGATTCCCATATTTTCATGTCCTATAGCCCACGCCTTCCAAGTGAACCCGGGAACTCCGGAGCCCTATCGCCTAAAATTTTTCTGGACTATCAAATATGACCTAAGGAACCATAGTCACCGCCCAGCCATGATCATTCCTTATTTGTTGCGTTTTTCGGCCAAAAACCTAGAATTCCGCCCGATTACAATATTTTTGTGTGCTATTGCCCACCCTTCCAAGTGGTTCCGGGACCCCCGGACCCCGATCACCTAAAATTTTTTCGGGCTGTCAAATACGACCTAAGGAACCATAGTAACCGCCCCGCGATCATCGTTTCTCATTTTTTGCATTTTTCGGCCAAAAAACTAGAATTCCACCCGATTCTCATATTTTTGTGTGTTATCGCCCACGCCTTCCGAGTGGGTCGGGCCCCCCGGAGCCGGATCGCCTAAAAATTTTCCGGACTATCATATATGACCTAAGGAACCATATTCACCGCCCCGCCATGATCGTTCCTAGTCTTTTGCGTTTTTCAACCAAAAAACTAGAATTCCACGCGATATCCATATTTTCGTGTGCTTTAGCCCACGCCTTCAAAGGGGCCCCGGGAACCCCCGAACCCCGATCGTCTAAAAAATTTCCGGGCCATCAAATACGACCTAAGGAACCATAGTAACCACCCCGCCATGATCGTTCCTCATTATTTGCGGTTTTCGGCCAAACAACTAGAATTTCGCCCGATTCCCATATTTTCGTGTGCTATACCCACGCATTCCGAGTGGTCCCAAGAGCCGCGGACCCCGATCGCCTAAAATATTTTCGGGCAATCAAATACGACCTAAGGAACCATAGTCACCACTCAGTCATGATCATTCCTAGTTTTTTCCATTTTTCGGCCAAAAAACTAGAATTCCGCGCGATTCCCATATTTTCGTGTCCTATAGCCCACACCTTCCAAGTGAACTCGGGAACTCCGGAACCTGATCGCCAAAAATTTTTCCGGGCAGTCAAATACGACCTAAGGAACCATAGAAACCGCCCCGCGATCATCGTTTCTCATTTTTTGCATTTTTCGGCCAAAAACCTAGAATTACGCCCGATTCCCATATTTTCGTGTGCTATACCCACGCCTTCCAAGTGATCCGGGGAGCCGCGGACCCCGATCGCCTAAAATTTTTCCGGACTATCAAATACGACCTAAGGTACCATAGTCACCGCCCCACCATGATCGTTCAAAATGCTTTGCATTTTTCGGCCAAAAAACTAGAACTCCACGCGATTTGCATATTTTCGTGTGCTATAGCTTACGCCTTCCGAGTGGTCCCGGGAGCCGTGGACCCCGATCGCCTAAAATTTTCCGGGCCATCAAATTCGACCTAAGGAACCATAGTCACCGCCCCGCCATGATCGTTCCTCATTTATTGCGTTTTTCGGCCAAAAAGCTAGAATTCTGCTCGATTACCATATATTTGTGTGCCCCACGCCTTCCGAGTGGGCCGGGCCGCCGGACTCGGATCGCCTAAAAAGTTTTCGGGTCATCAATTAGGACCTAAGGAACAATAGTCACCGCCTCGCCATGATCGTTCCCAATTTTTTGCATTTTTTGGCCAAAAAACTAGAATTCTGCCCGATTCCCATATTTTTGTGTGCTATTGCCCACCCCTTCTGAGTGGGTCGGCCCCCCCGGAGCCGGATCGCCTAAAAATTTTCCGGACTATCATATATGACCTAAGGAACCATAGTCACCACCCCGCCATGATCGTTCCTAGTCTTTTGCGTTTTTCAACCAAAAAACTAGAATTCGCGCGATATCCATATTTTCGTGTGCTTTAGCCCACGCCTTCAAAGGGGCCCCGGGAATCCCGAACCCCGATCGTCTATAAATTTTTCGGGCAATCAAATACGACCTAAGGAACCATAGTAACAACCCCGCCATTATCGTTCCTCATTTTTTGCGTTTTTCGCCCAAACAACTAGAATTTCGCCCGATTCCCATATTTTCGTGTGCTATACCCACCCATTCCGAGTGGCCCCAAGAGCCGCGGACCCCGATCGCCTAAAATTTTTCCGGACTATCAAATAATACCTAAGGAACCATAGTCACCGCCCAGCCATGATCGTTCCTAGTTTTTTCCGTTTTTCGGCCAAAAAACTAGAATTCCGCCAGATTCCCATATTTTCATGTCCTATAGCCCACGCCTTCCAAGTGAACCCGGGAACTCCGGAGCCCTATCGCCTAAAAATTTTCCGGACTATCAAATACGACCTAAGGAACCATAGTCACCGCCCAACCATGATCATTCCTTATTTGTTGCGTTTTTCGGCCAAAAAACTAGAATTCCGCCCGATTACAATATTTTTGTGTGCGATTGCCCACCCTTCCAAGTGGTTCCGGGACCCCCGGACCTCGATCGCCTAAAATTTTTTCGGGCTGTCAAATACGACCTAAGAAACCATAGTAACCGCCCCGCGATCATCGTTTCTCATTTTTTGCATTTTTCGGCCAAAAAACTAGAATTACACCCGATTCCCATATTTTCGTGTGTTATACCCACGCCTTCCAAGTGGTCCGGGGAGCCGCGGACCCCGATCGCCTAAAATATTTCCGGACTATCAAATACGACCTAAGGTACCATAGTCGCCGCCCCACCATGATCGTTCCAAATGCTTTGCATTTTTCGGCCAAAAAACTAGAACTCCGCGCAATTTGCGTATTTTCGTGTGCTATAGCTTACGCCTTCCGAGTGGTCCCGGGAGCCGTGGACCCCGATCACCTAAAATTTTCCGGGCCATCAAATACGACCTAAGGAACCATAGTCACCGCCCCGCTATGATCGTTCCTCATTTATTGCATTTTTCGGCTAAAAAGCTAGAATTCCGCTCGATTACCATATTTTTGTGTGCCCCACGCCTTCCGAGTGGGCCGGGCCGCCGGACTCGGATCGCCTAAAAAATTTTCGGGCCATCAATTAGGACCTAAGGAACCATAGTCACCGCCTCGCCATGATCGTTCCTCATGCTTTGCATTTTTTGGCCAAAAACTACTAGAATTCCGCCCGATTCCCATATTTTTGTGTGCTATCGCCCACGCCTTCCGAGTGGGTCAGGCCCCCCGGAGCCGGATCGCCTAAAAATTTTCCAGACTATCAAATACGACCTAAGGAACCATAGTCACCGCCCCGCCATGATCGTTCCTAGTCTTTTGCGTTTTTCAGCCAAAAAACTAGAATTCCGCGCGATTTCCATATTTTCGTGTGCTTTTGCCCACGACTTCAAAGGGGTCCAGGGAACCCCGAACCCCGATCGTCTAAAAAGTTTTCGGGCCATCAAAGACGACCTAAGGAACCATAGTAACCACCCCGCCATGATCGTTCCTCATTATTTGCGTTTTTCGGCCAAACAACTAGAATTTTGCCCGATTCCCATATTTTCGTGTGCTATACCCACGCATTCCGAGTGGTCCCAAGAGCCGCGGACCCCGATCGCCTAAAATTTGTCCGGACTATCAAATAAGACCTAAGGAACCATAGTCACCACCCAGCCATGATCGTTCCTAGTTTTTTCCATTTTTCGGCCAAAAACTAGAATTCCGCGCGATTCCCATATTTTCGTGTCCTATAGCCCACACCTTCCAAGTGAACCCGGGAACTCCGGACCTCGATCGCCTAAAATTTTTCCGGGCCATCAAATACGACCTAAGGAACCATAGAAACCGCCCCGCGATCATCGTTTCTCATGTTTTGCATTTTTCAGCCAAAAACCTAGAATTACTCCCGATTCCCATATTTTCGAGTGCTATACCCACGCCTTCCAAGTGGTCCGGGGAGCCGCGGACCCCGATCGCCTAAAATTTTTCCGGAATATCAAATACTACCTAAGGTACCATAGTCACCGCCCCACCATGATCGTTCACAATGCTTTGCATTTTTCGGCCAAAAAACTAAAACTCCGCGCGATTTGCAAATTTTCGTGTGCTATCGCTTACGCCTTCCGAGTGGTGCCGGGAGCCGTGGACCCCGATCGCCTAAAATTTTCCGGGCCATCAAATTCGACCTAAGGAACCATAGTCGCCGCCCCACCATGATCGTTCCTCATTTATTTCGTTTTTCGGCCAAAAAGCTAGAATTCCGCTCGATTACCATATATTTGTGTGCCCCACGCCTTCCGAGTGGGCCGGGCCGCCGGACTCGGATCGCCTAAAAAATTTTCGGGCCATCAATTAGGACCTAAGGAACCATAGTCACCGACTCTCCATGATCGTTCCTCATTTGTTTTCATTTTTTGGCAAAAAAACTAGAATTCCGCCCGATTCCCATATTTTTGTGTGCTATCGCCCACGCCTTCCGAGTGGGTCGGGCCCCCCGGAGCCGGATAGCCTAAAAATTTTCCAGACTATCAAATACGACCTAAGGAACCATAGTCACCGCCCCGCCATGATCGTTCCTACTCTTTTGCGTTTTTCAGCCAAAAAACTAGAATTCCGCGCGATTTCCATATTTTCGTGTGCTTTAGCCCACGCCTTCAAAGGGGTCCCGGGAACCCCGATCGTCTAAAATATTTTCGGGCCATCAAATACGACCTAAGCACTATAGTAACAACCCCTCCATGATCGTTCCTCATTGTTTGCGTTTTTCGGCCAAACAACTAGAATTTCGCCCGATTCCCATATTTTCGTGTGCTATACACACGCATTCCGAGTGGTCCCAAGAGCCGCGGACCCCGATCGCCTAAAATTTTTCTGGACTATCAAATAAGACCTAAGGAACCATAGTCACCACCCAGCCATGATCGCTCCTAGTTTTTTCCGTTTTTCGGCCAAAAAACTAGAATTCCGCGCGATTCCCATATTTTCGTGTCCTATAGCCCACGCCTTCCAAGTGAACCCGGGAACTCCTGACCCCTATCGCCTAAAAATTTTCCAGACTATCAAATACGACCTAAGGAACCATAGTCACCGCCCAGCCATGATCATTCCTCATTTGTTGCGTTTTTCGGCCAAAAAACTAGAATTCCGCCCGATTACAATATTTTTGTGTGCTATTGCCCACCCTTCCAAGTGGTTCCGGGACCCCCAGACCCCGATCGCCTAAAATTTTTCCGGGCCGTCAAATACGACCTAAGGAACCATAGTAACCGCCCTGCAATCATCGTTTCTCATTTTTTGCATTTTTCGGCCAAAAAACTAGAATTACGCCCGATTTCCATATTTTTGTGTGCTATACCCACGCCTTTCAAGTGGTCCGGGGAGCCGCGGACCCCGATCGCCTAAAATTTTTCCGGACTATCAAATACGACCTAAGGTACCATAGTCACCGCCCCACCATGATCGTTCCAAATGCTTTGCATTTTTCGGCCAAAAAACTAGAACTCCGCGCGATTTGCATATTTTCGTGTGCTATAGCTTACGCTTTCCGAGTGGTCCCGGGAGCCGTGGACCCCGATCGCCTAAAATTTTCCGGGCCATCAAATACGACCTAAGGAACCATAGTCACCGCCCCGCCATGATCGTTCCTCATTTATTGCGTTTTTCGGCCAAAAAGCTAGAATTCCGCTCGATTACGATATTTTTGTGTGCCCCACCCCTTCCGTGTGGGCCGGGCCGCCGGACTCGGATCGCCTAAAAATATTTTGGTCCATCAATTAGGACCTAAGGAACCATAGTCACCGCCTCGCCATGATCGTTCCTCATTTTTTGCATTTTTTTGCCAAAAAACTAGAATTCCGCCCGATTCCCATATTTTTGTGTGTTATCGCCCACGCCTTCTGAGTGGGTCGGGCCCCCCGGAGCCGGATCGCCTAAAAGTTTTCTGGACTATCATATACGACCTAAGGAACCATAGTCACCGCCCAGCCTTGTTCATTCCTAGTTATTTCTGTTTTTCGGCCAAAAAACTAGAATTCCGCGCGATTCCCATATTTTCATGTCCTATAGCCCACGCCTTCCAAGTGAACCCGGGAACTCCGGACCCCTATCGCCTAAAATTTTTCCGGACTATCAAATACGACCTAAGAACCATAGTCACCGCCCAGCCATGATCGTTCCTCATTTTTTGCGTTTTTCGCCCAAACAACTAGAATTTCGCCCGATTCCCATATTTTCGTGTGCTATACCCACGCATTCCGAGTGGTCCCAAGAGCCGCGGACCCCGATCGCCTAAAATTTTTCCGGACTATCAAATAATACCTAAGGAACCATAGTCACCGCCCAGCCATGATCATTCCTAGTTTTTTCCGTTTTTCGGCCAAAAAACTAGAATTCCGCGCGATTCCCATATTTTCATGTCCTATAGCCCACGCCTTCCAAGTGAACCCGGGAACTCCGGACCCCTATCGCCTAAAATTTTTCCGGACTATCAAATACGACCTAAGAACCATAGTCACCGCCCAGCCATGATCGTTCCTCATTTTTTGCGTTTTTCGCCCAAACAACTAGAATTTCGCCCGATTCCCATATTTTCGTGTGCTATACCCACGCATTCCGAGTGGTCCCAAGAGCCGCGGACCCCGATCGCCTAAAATTTTTCCGGACTATCAAATAATACCTAAGGAACCATAGTCACCGCCCAGCCATGATCGTTCCTAGTTTTTTCCGTTTTTCGGCCAAAAAACTAGAATTCCGCGCGATTCCCATATTTTCATGTCCTATAGCCCACGCCTTCCAAGTGAACCCGGGAACTCCGGAGCCCTATCGCCTAAAATTTTTCTGGACTATCAAATACGACCTAAGGAACCATAGTCACCGCCCAGCCATGATCATTCCTTATTTATTGCGTTTTTCGGCCAAAAAACTAGAATTCCGCCAGATTACAATATTTTTGTGTGCTATTGCCCACCCTTCCAATTGTTTCCGGGACCCCCGAACCCCGATCGCCTAAAATTTTTCCGGGCTGTCAAATACGACCTAAGGAACCATAGTAACCGCCCCGCGATCATCATTTCTCATTTTTTGCATTTTTCGGCCAAAAAACTAGAATTACGCCCGATTCCCATATTTTCGTGTGCTATACCCACGCCTTCCAAGTGGTCCGGGGAGCCGCGGACCCCGATCGCCTAAAATTTTTCCGGACTATCAAATACGACCTAAGGTACCATAGTCGCCGCCCTACCATGATCGTTCCAAATGCTTTGCATTTTTCGGCCAAAAAACTAGAACTCCGCGCGATTTGCATATTTTCGTATGCTATATCTTATGCCTTCCGAGTGGTCCCGGGAGCCGTGGACCCCGATCGCCTAAAATTTTTCGGGCCATCAAATACGACCTAAGGAACCATAGTCACCGCCCCGCCATGATCGTTCCTCATTTATTGCATTTTTCGGCTAAAAAGCTAGAATTCCGCTCGATTACCATATTTTTGTGTGCCCCACGCCTTCCGAGTGGGCCGAGCCGCTGGACTCGGATCGCCTAAAAATATTTTGGGCCATCAATTAGGACCTAAGGAACCATAGTCACCGCCTCGCCATGATCGTTCCTTATTTTTTGCATTTTTTGGCCAAAAAACTAGAATTCCGCCCGATTCCCATATTTTTGTGTGTTATCGCCCACGCCTTCAGAGTGGGTCGGGCCCCCCGGAGCCGGATCGCCTAAAAATTTTCCGGACTATCATATACGACGTAAGGAACCATAGTCACCGCCCATCCTTGTTCGTTCCTAGTTATTTCCGTTTTTCGGCCAAAAAACTAGAATTTCGCGCGATTCCCATATTTTCATGTCCTATAGCCCACGCCTTCCAAGTGAACCCGGGAACTCCGGACCCCTATCGCCTAAAATTTTTCCGGACTATCAAATACGACCTAAGGAACCATAGTCACCGCCCAGCCATGATCGTTCAAAATGCTTTGCATTTTTCGGCCAAAAACTAGAACTCCACGCGATTTGCATATTTTCGTGTGCTATAGCTTACGCCTTCCGAGTGTTCCTCATTTATTGCATTTTTTGGCCATCAATTAGGTCCTAAGGAACCATAGTCACCACCCAGCCATGATCGTTCCTAGTTGTTTCCATTTTTCGGCCATAAAACTAGAATTCCGCGCGATTCCCATATTTTCGTGTCCTATAGCCCACGCCTTCCAAGTGAACCCGGGAACTCCGGACCCCTATCGCCTAAAATTTTTCCGGACTATCAAATACGACCTAAGGAACCATAGTCACCGCCCCGCCATGATCGTTCCTACTCTTTTGCATTTTTCAACCAAAAAACTAGAATTCCGCGCGATTTCCATATTTTCGTGTGCTTTAGACCACGCCTTCAAAGGGGCCCCGGGAACCCCGATCGTCTAAAAAATTTTTGGGCCATCAAATACGACCTAAGGAACTATAGTAAGCACCCCGCCATGATCGTTCTTCATTGTTTGCGTTTTTCGGCCAAACAACTAGAATTCCGCCCGATTCCCATATTTTCGTGTGCTATACCCACGCATTCCGAGTGGTCCCAAGAGCCGCGGACCCCGATCGCCTAAAATTTTTCCGGACTATCAAATAACACCTAAGGAACCATAGTCACCGCCCAGCCATGATCGTTCCTGGTTTTTTCCATTTTTCGGCCAAAAAACTAGAATTCCGCGCGATTCCCATATTTTCGTGTCCTATAGCCCACGCCTTCCAAGTGAACCAGGGAACTCCGGACCCCGATCGCCTAAAATTTTTCCGGGCCGTCAAATACGACCTAAGGAACCATATTAACCGCCCCGCGATCATCGTTTCTCATTTTATGCATTTTCGGCCGAAAACCTAGAATTACGCCCGATTCCCATATTTTCGTGTGCTATACACACGCCTTCCAAGTGGTCCGGGGAGCCGCGGACCCCGATCGCCTAAAATTTTTCCGGACTATCAAATACGACCTAAGGTACCATAGTCACCGCCCCACCATGATCGTTCAAAATGCTTTGCATTTTTCCGCCAAAAAACTAGAACTCCGCGCAATTTGCATATTTTCGTGTGCTATAGCTTACGCCTTCCGAGTGGTCCCGGGAGCCGTGGACCCGGATCGCCTAAAATTTTCCAGGCCATCAAATTCGACCTAAGGAACCATAGTCACCGCCCCGCCATGATCGTTCCTCATTTATTGCATTTTTCGGCCAAAAAGCTAGAATTCCGCTCGATTACCATATATTTGTGCGCCCCACGCCTTCCGAGTGGGCCGGGCCGCCGGACTCGGATCACCTAAAAAATTTTCGGGCCATCAATTAGGACCTAAGGAACCATAGTCACCGCCTCCCCATGATCGTTCCTCATATTTTGCATTTTTTGGCCAAAAAACTAGAATTCCGCCCGATTCCCATATTTTTGTGTGGTCCCAAGAGACGCGGACCCCGTTCGCCTAAAATTTTTCCGGACTATCAAATAAGACCTAAGGAACCATAGTCACCACCCAGCCATGATCGTTCCTAGTTATTTCCATTTTTCGGCCAAAAAACTAGAATTCCGCGCGATTCCCATATTTTCGTGTCCTATAGCCCACACCTTCCAAGTGAACCCGGGAACTCCGGACCCCGATCGCCTAAAATTTTTCCGGGCCATCAAATACGACCTAAGGAACCATAGTAACCGCCCCGCGATCATCGTTTCTCATTTTGTGCATTTTTCGGCCAAAAACCTAGAATTACGCCCGATTCCCATATTTTCGTATGCTATACCCACGCCTTCCAAGTGGTCCGGGGAGCCGCGGACCCCGATCGCCTAAAAATTTTTCCGGACTATCAAATACGACCTAAGGTACCCCAGTCACCGCCCCACCATGATCGTTCAAAATGCTTTGCATTTTTTCGGCCAAAAAACTAGAACTCCACGCGATTTGCATATTTTCGTGTGCTACAGATTACGCTTTCCGAGTGGTCCCGGGAGCCGTGGACCCCGATCGCCTAAAATTTTCCGGGCCATCAAATTCGACCTAAGGAACCATAGTCACCGCCCCGCCATGATCGTTCCTCATTTATTGCATTTTTCGGCCAAAAAGCTAGAATTCCGCTCGATTACCATATATTTGTGTGCCCCACGCCTTCCGAGTGGGCCGGGCCGCCGGACTCGGATCGCCTAAAAAATTTTCGGGCCATCAATTAGGACCTAAGGAACCATAGTCACCGCCTCCCCATGATCGTTCCTCATTTTTTGGCCAAAAAACTAGAATTCCGCCCGATTCCCATATTTTTGTGTGGTCCCAAGAGACGCGGACCCCGATCGCCTAAAATTTTTCCGGACTATCAAATAAGACCTAAGGAACCATAGTCACCGCCCAGCCATGATCGTTCCTTGTTATTTCCATTTTTAGGCCAAAACACTAGAATTCTGCGCGATTCCCATATTTTCGTGTCCTATAGCCCACACCTTCCAAGTGAACCCGGGATCTCCGGACCCCGATCCCCTAAAATTTTTCCGGGCAATCAAATACGACCTAAGGAACTATAGTAACTGCCCCGCGATCATCGTTTCTCATTTTATGCATTTTTCGGCCAAAAACGTAGAATTACGCCCGATTCCCATATTTTCGTGTGCTATACCCACGACTTCCAAGTGGTCCGGGGAGCCGCGGACCCCGATCGCCTAAAATTTTTCCGGACTATCAAATACGACCTAAGGTACCATAGTCACCGCCCCACCATGATCGTTCAAAATGCTTTGCATTTTTCGGCCAAAAAAGTAGAACTCCACGCGATTTGCATATTTTTGTGTGCTATAGCTTACGCCTTCCGAGGGGTCCCGGGAGCCGTGGACCCCGATCACCTAAAATTTTCCGGGCCATCAAATTCGACCTAAGGAACCATAGTCACCACCCCGCCATGATCGTTCCTAATTTATTGTGTTTTTCGGCCAAAAAGCTAGAATTCCGCTCGATTACCATATATTTGTGTGCCCCACGCCTTCCGAGTGGGCCGGGCCGCCGGACTCGAATCGCCTAAAAAATTATCGGGCCATCAATTAGGTCCTAAGGAACCATAGTCACCACCCAGCCATGGTCGTTCCTAGTTGTTTCCATATTTCGGCCAAAAAACTAGAATTCCGCGAAATTCCCATATTTTCGTGTCCTATAGCCCACGCCTTCCAAGTGAACCCGGGAACTCCGGACCCCTATCGCCTAAAATTTTTCTGGACTATCAAATACGACCTAAGGAACCATAGTCACCGCCCTGCCATGATCGTTCCTACTCTTTTGCATTTTTTAACCAAAAAATTAGAATTCCGCGCGATTTCCATATTTTTGTGTGCTTTAGCCCACGCCTTCAAAGGGGTCCCGGGAACCCCGATCGTCTAAAAATTTTTTGGGCCATCAAATACGACCTAAGGAACTATAGTAATCACCCCGCCATGATCGTTCCTCATTGTTTGCGTTTTTCGGCCAAACAACTAGAATTTCGCCCGATTCCCATATTTTTGTGTGCAATACCCACGCATTCCGAGTGGTCCCAAGAGTCGCGGACCCCGATCACCTAAAATTTTTCCGGACTATCAAATTAGACCTAAGGAACCATAGTCACTGCCCAGCCATGATCGTTCCTAGTTTTTTCCATTTTTCGGCCAAAAAACTAGAATTTCGCGCGATTCCCATATTTTCGTGTCCTATAGCCCACGCCTTCCAAGTGAACCCGGGAACTCCGGACCCCGATCGCCTAAAATTTTTCCGGGCCGTCAAATACGACCTAAGGAACCATAGTAACCGCCCCGCGATCATCGTTTCTCATTTTATGCATTTTCCGGCCAAAAACCTAGATTTACTCCCGATTCCCTTATTTTCTTGTGCTATACCCACGCCTTCCAAGTGGTCCGGGGAGCCACGGACCCCGATCGCCTAAAATTTTTCCGGGCTATCAAATACGACCTAAGGTACGATAGTCACCGCCCCACCATGATCGTTCAAAATGCTTTGCATTTTTCGGCCAAAAAACTAGAACTCCACGCGATTTGCGTATTTTTGTGTGCTATAGCTTACGCCTTCCGAGTGGTCCCGGGAGCCGTGGACCCCGATCGCCTAAAATTTTTCAGGCCATCAAATTCGACCTAAGGAACCATAGTCACCGCCCCGCCATGATCGTTCCTCATTTAATGCGTTTTTCGGCCAAAAAGCTAGAATTCCGCTCGATTACAATATATTTGTGTCCCCACGCATTCCGAGTGGGCCGGGCCGCCGGACTCGGATCGCCTAAAAAATTTCCGGGCCATCAATTATGTCCTAAGGAACCATATTCACCATCCAGCCATGGTCGTTCCTAGTTGTTTCCATTTTTCGGCCAAAAAACTAGAATTCCCCGCGATTCCCATATTTTCGTGTCCTATAGCCCACGCCTTCCAAGTGAACCCGGGAACTCCGGACCCCTATCGCCTAAAATTTTTCCGGACTATCAAATACGACCTAAGGAACCATAGTCACCGCCCCGCCATTATTGTTCCTACTCTTTTGCGTTTTTCAACCAAAAAACTAGAATTCCGCGCGATTTCCATATTTTCGTGTGCTTTAGCCAACGCCTTCAAAGGGGTCCCGGGAACCCCGATCGTCTAAAAAATTTTCGGGCCATCAAATACGACCTAAGGAACTATAGTAACCACCCCGCCATGATCGTTCCTCATTGTTTGCGTTTTTCGGCCAAACAACTAGAATTTCGCCCGATTCCCATATTTTCGTGTGCTATACCCACGCATTCCGAGTGGTCCCAAGAGCCGCGGACCCCGATCGCCTAAAATTTTTTTGGACTATCAAATAAGACCTAAGGAACCTTAGTCACCGCCCAGCCATGATCGTTCCTAGTTTTTTCCATTTTTTAGCCAAAAAACTAGAATTCCGCGCGATTCCCATATTTTCGTGTCCTATAGCCCACGCCTTCCAAGTGAACCCGGGAACTCCGGACCCCGATCGCCTAAAATTTTTCCGGGCCGTCAAATACGACCTAAGGAACCATAGTAACCGCCCCGCGATCATCGTTTCTAATTTTATGCATTTTTTGGCCAAAAACCTAGAATTACGCCAGATTCCCTTATTTTCGTGTGCTATACCCACGCCTTCCAAGTGGTCCGGGGAGCCGCGGACCCCGATCGCCTAAAATTTTTTCGGACTATCAAATACTACCTAAGGTACCATAGTCACCGCCCCACCATGATCATTCAAAATGCTTTGCATTTTTCGGCCAAAAAACTAGAACTCCACGCGATTTGCATATTTTCGTGTGCTATAGCTTACGCCTTCCGAGTGGTCCCGGGAGCCGTGGACCCCGATCGCCTAAAATTTTCCGGGCCATCAAATTTGACCTAAGGAACCATAGTCACCGCCCCGCCATGATTGTTCCTCATTTATTGCATTTTTCGGCCAAAAAGCTAGAATTCCGCTCGATTACCATATATTTGTGTGCCCCACGCCTTCCGAGTGGGCCGGGCTGCCGGACTCGGATCGCCTAAAAAATTTTCGGGCCATCAATTAGGACCTAAGGAACCATAGTCACCGCCTCCCCATGATCGTTCCTCATTGTTTTGCATTTTTTGGCCAAAAAACTAGAATTCCGCCCGATTCCCATATTTTTGTGTGGTCCCATGAGACGCGGACCCCTATCGCCTAAAATTTTTCCGGACTATCAAATACGACCTAAGGAACCATAGTCACCGCCCAGCCATGATCATTCCTCATTTGTTGCGTTTTTCGGCCAAAAAACTAGAATTCCGCCCGATTACAATATTTTTGTGTGCTATTGCCCACCCTTCCAAGTGGTTCCGGGACCCCCGGACCCCGATCGCCTAAAGTTTTTTCGGGCCGTCAAATACGACCTAAGGAACCATAGTAACCGCCCCGCGATCATCGTTTCTCATTTTATGCATTTTTCGGCCAAAAACCTAGAATTACGCCCGATTCCCTAATTTTCGTGTGCTGTACCCACGCCTTCCAAGTGGTCCGGGGAGCCGCGGACCCCGATCGCCTAAAATTTTTCCGGACTATCAAATATGACCTAAGGTAGGATAGTCACCGCCCCACCATGATCGTTCAAAATGCTTTGCATTTTTCGGCCAAAAAACTAGAACTCCACGCGATTTGCATATTTTCGTGTGCTATAGCTTACGCCTTCCGAGAGGTCCCGGGAGCCTTGGACCCCGATCGCCTAAAATTTTCCGGGCCATCAAATTCGACCTAAGGAACCATAGTCACCGCCCCGCCATAATCGTTCCACATTTATTGCGTTTTTCGGCCAAAAAGCTAGAATTCCGCTCGATTACCATATATTTGTGTGCCCCACGCCTTCCGAGTGGGCCGGGCCGCCGGACTCGGATCGCCTAAAATTTTTCCGGACTATCAAATAAGACCTAAGGAACCATAGTCACTGCCCAGCCATGATCGTTCCTAGTTTTTTCCATTTTTCGGCCAAAAAACTAGAATTCTGCGCGATTCCCATATTTTCGTGTCCTATAGCCCACGCCTTCCAAGTGAACCCGGGAACTCCGGACCCCTATCGCCTAAAATTTTTCCGGACTATCAAATACGACCTAAGGAACCATAGTCACCGCCCCGCCATGATCGTTCCTACTCTTTTGCGTTTTTCAACCATAAAACTAGAATTCCGCGCGATTTCCATATTTTCGTGTGCTTTAGCCCACGCCTTCAAAGGGGTCCCGGGAACCCCGATCGTCCAAAAAATTTTCGGGCCATCAAATACGACCTAAGGAACTATAGTAACCACCCCGCCATGATCGTTCCTCATTGTTTGCGTTTTTCGGCCAAACAACTAGAATTTCGCCCGATTCCCATATTTTCGTGTATTATACCCACGCATTCCGAGTGGTCCCAAGAGCCGCGGACCCCGATCGCCTAAAATTTTTCCGGACTATCAAATAAGACCTAAGGAACCATAGTCACCGCCCAGCAATGATCGTTCCTCATTTGTTGCGTTTTTCGGCCAAAAAACTAGAATTCCGCGCGATTCCCATATTTTCATGTCCTATAGCCCACGCCTTCCAAGTGAACCCGGGAACTCCGGACCCCTATCGCCTAAAATTTTTCCGGACTATCAAATACGACCTAAGGAACCATAGTCACCACCCAGCCATGATCATTCCTCATTTGTTAAGTTTTTCGGCCAAAAAACTAGAATTCCGCCCGATTACAATATTTTTGTGTGCTATTGCCCACCCTTCCAAGTGGTTCCGGGACCCCCGGACCCCGATCGCCTAAAATTTTTCCGGGCCATCAAATACGACCTAAGGAACCATAGTAACCGCCCCGCGATCATCTTTTCTCATTTTATGCATTTTTCGGCCAAAACCCTAGAATTATGCCCGATTCCCATATTTTCGTGTGCTATACCCACGCCTTCCAAGTGGTCCGGGGAGCCGCGGACCCTGATCGCCTAAAAAATTTCCGGACTATCAAATACGACCTAAGGTACCATAGTCACCGCCCCACCATGATCGTTCAAAATGCTTTGCATTTTTCGGCCAAAAAAGTAGAACTCCACGCGATTTGCATATTTTCGTGTGCTATAGCTTACGCCTTCCGAGTGGTCCCGGGAGCCGTGGACCCCGATCGCCTAAAATTTTCCGGGCCATCAAATTCGACCTAAGGAACCATAGTCACCGCCCCGCCATGATCGTTCCTCATTTATTGTGTTTTTCGGCCAAAAAGCTAGAATTTCGCTCGATTACCATATATTTGTGTGCCCCACGCCTTCCGAGTGGGCCGGGCCGCCAGACTCAGATCGCCTAAAAAAATTTCGGGCCATCAATTAGGTCGTAAGGAACCATAGTCACCACCCAGCCATGGTCGTTCCTAGTTGTTTCCATTTTTCGGCCAAAAAACTAGAATTCCGCGCGATTCCCATATTTTCGTGTCCTATAGCCCACGCCTTCCAAGTGAACCCGGGAACTCCGGACCCCTATTGCCTAAAATTTTTCCGGACTATCAAATACGACCTATGGAACCATAGTCACCGCCCCGCCATGATCGTTCCTACTCTTTTGCGTTTTTCAACCATAAAACTAGAATTCCGCGCGATTTGCATATTTTCGTGTGCTTTAGCCCACGCCTTCAAAGGGGTCCCGGGAACCCCGATCGTCTAAAAACTTTTCGGGCCATCAAATACGACCTAAGGAACTATAGTAACCACCCCGCCATGATCGTTCCTCATTGTTTGCGTTTTTCGGCCAAACAACTAGAATTTCGCCCGATTCCCATATTTTCGTGTATTATACCCAATCATTCCGAGTGGTCCCAAGAGCCGCGGACCCCGATCGCCTAAAATTTTTCCGGACTGTCAAATAAGACCTAAGGAACCATAGTCACCGCCCAGCCATGATCGTTCCTCATTTGTTGCGTTTTTCGGCCAAAAAACTAGAATTCCGCGCGATTCCCATATTTTCGTGTCCTATAGCCCACGCCTTCCAAGTGAGCCCGGGACCTCAGGACCCCTATCGCCTAAAATTATTCCGGACTATCAAATACGACCTAAGGAACCATAGTCACCGCCCAGCCATAATCATTCCTCATTTGTTGCATTTTTCGGCCAAAAAACAAGAATTCCCCCCGATAACAATATTTTTGTGTGCTATTGCCCACCCTTCCAAGTGGTTCCGGGACCCCCGGACCCCGATCGCCTAAAATTTTTTCGGGCTGTCAAATACGACCTAAGGAACCATAGTAACCGCCCTGCGATCATCGTTTCTCATTTTTTGCATTTTTCGGCCAAAAAACTAGAATTACGTCCGATTCCCATATTTTTGTGTGCTATACCCACGCCTTTCAAGTGGTCCGGGGAACCGCGGACCCCGATCGCCTAAAATTTTTACGGACTATCAAATACGACCTAAGGTACCATAGTCACCACCCCACCATGATCTTTCCAAATGCTTTGCATTTTTCAGGCAAAAAACTAGAACTCCGCGCGATTTTCATATTTTCGTGTGCTATACCTTACGCCTTCCGAGTGGTCCCGGGAGCCGTGGACCCCGATCGCCTAAAATTTTTCGGGCCATCAAATACGACCTAAGGAACCATAGTCACCGCCCCGCCGTGATCGTTCCTCATTTATTGCGTTTTTCGGCCAAAAAGCTAGAATTCCGCTCGATTACCATATTTTTGTGTGCTATACCCACGCAATCCGAGTGGCCCCAAGAGCCGCGAAACCCGATCGCCTAAAAATTTTCCGGACTATCAAATAAGACCTAAGGAACCATAGTCACCACCCAGCCATGGTCGTTCCTAGTTGTTTCCATTTTTCGGCCAAAAAACTAGAATTCCGCGCGATTCCCATATTTTCGTGTCCTTTAGCCCACGCCTTCCAAGTGAACCCGGGAACTCCAGACCCCTATCGCCTAAAATTTTTCCGGACTATCCAATACGACCTAAGGAACCATAGTCACCGCCCAACCATGATCATTCCTCATTTGTTGTGTTTTTCGGCCAAAAAACTAGAATTCCGCCCGATTAAAATATTTTTGTGTGCTATTGCCCACCCTTCCAAGTGGTTCCGGGACCCCCGGACCCCGATCGCCTAAAAATTTTCCGGACTATCAAATACGACCTAAGGTACCATAGTCACCGCCCCACCATGATCGTTCCAAATGCTTTGCATTTTTCGGCAAAAAAACTAGAATTCCGCGCGATTTGCATATTTTCGTGTGCTATAGCTTACGCCTTCCGAGTGGTCCCGGGAGCCGTGGATCCCGATCGCCTAAAATTTTCCGGGCCATCAAATATGACCTAAGGAACCATAGTCACCGCCCCGATATGATCGTTCCTCATTTATTGTGTTTTTCGGCCAAAAAGCTAGAATTCCGCTCGATTACCATATTTTTGTGTGCCCCACGCCTTCCGAGTGGGTCGGGCCGCCGGACTCTGATCGCCTAAAAATATTTTGGGCCATCCATAAGGACCTAAGGAACCATAGTCACCGCCTCGCCATGATCGTTCCTCATTTTTTGCATTTTTGGCCAAAAAACTAGAATTCCGCCCGATTCCCATATTTTTGTGTGCTATCGCCCATGCCTTCCGAGTGGGTTGGGCCCCCCGGAGCCGGATCGCCTAAAAATTTTCCGGACTATCAAATATGACCTAAGGAACCATAGTCACCGCCCAACCATGATCATTCCTAGTCTTTTGCGTTTTTCAGCCAAAAAACTAGAATTCCGCGCGATTTCCATATTTTCGTGTACTTTAGCCCACGCCTTCAAAGGGGTCCCGGGAACCCCGAACCCCGATCGTCTAAAAATTTTCCGGGCCATCAAATACGACCTAAGGAACCATAGTAACCACCCCGCCATGATCGTTCCTCATTTTTTGCGTTTTTCGGCCAAACAACTAGAATTTCGCCCGATTCCCATATTTTCGTGTGCTATACGCACGCATTCCGAGTGGTCCCAAGAGCTGCGGACCCCGATCGCCTAAAATATTTTCGGACTATCAAATAAGACCTAAGGAACCATAGTCACCGCCCAGCCATGATCGTTCCTAGTTTTTTCCGTTTTTCGGCCAAAAAACTAGAATTCCGCGCGATTCCCATATTTTCGTGTCCTATAGCCCATGCCTTCCAAGTGAACCCGGGAACTCCGGACCCCTATCGCCTAAAATTTTTCTGGACTATCAAATACGACCTAAGGAACCATAGTCACCGCCCAACCTTGATCATTCCTCATTTGTTGCGTTTTTCGGCCAAAAAACTAGAATTCCGCCCGATTAAAATATTTTTGTGTGCTATTGCCCACCCTTCCAAGTGGTTCTGGGACCCCCGGACCCCGATCGCCTAAAATTTTTCTAGACTATCAAATACGACCTAAGGTACCATAGACACCGCCCCACCATGATCGTTCCAAATGCTTTGCATTTTTCGGCCAAAAAACTAGAACTCCGCGCGATTTGCATATTTTCGTGTGCTATAGCTTACGCCTTCCGAGTGGTCCCGGGAGCCGTGGACCCCGATCGCCTAAAATTTTCCGGGCCATCAAATACGACCTAAGGAACCATAGTCACTGCCCCGCTATGATCGTTCCTCATTTATTGCATTTTTCGGCCATAAAGCTAGAATTCCGCTCGATTACCATATTTTTGTGTGCCCCACGCCTTGCGAGTGGGCCGGGCCGCCGGACTCGGATCGCCTAAAAACTTTTCGGGCCATCAATTAGCACCTAAGGAACCATAGTCACCGCCTCGCCATGATTGTTCCTCATTTTTTGCATTTTTTGGCCAAAAAACTAGAATTCCGCCCGATTCCCATATTTTGTGTGTTATCGCCCACGCCTTCCGAGTGGGTCGGGCCCCCGAACTCGGATTGCCTAAAACTTTTCCGGACTATCAAATACGACCTAAGGAACCATAGTCACCGCCCCTCCATGATTTGTTCCTCATTTTTTGCATTTTTTGGCCAAAAAACTAGAATTCCGCCCGATTCCCATATTTTTGTGTGCTTTAGCCCACGCCTCCAAAGGGGTCCTGGGAACCCCGAACCCCGATCGTCTAAAAATTTTCCAGGCCATCAAATACGACCTAAGGAACCATAGTAACCACCCCTCCATGATTGTTCCTCATTTTTTGCGTTTTTCGGCCAAACAACTAGAATTTCGCCCGATCCCCATATTTTCGTGTGCTATACCCACGCATTCCGAGTGGTCCCAAGAGCCGCGGACCCCGATCGCCTAAAATTTTTCCGGAATATCAAATAAGACCTAAGGAACCATAGTCACCGCCCAGCCATGATCGTTCCTAGTTTTTTCCATTTTTCGGCCAAAAAACTAGAATTCCGCGCGATTCCCATATTTTCGTGTCCTACAGCCCACGCCTTCCAAGTGAACCCGGGAACTCCGGACCCCTATCACCTAAAATTTTTCCGGACTATCAAATACGACCTAAGGAACCATAGTCACCGCCCAACCATGATCATTCCTCATTTGTTGCGTTTTTCGGCCAAAAAACTAGAATTCCGCCCGATTACAATATTTTTGTGTGCTATTGCCCACCCTTCCAAGTGGTTCCGGGACCCCCGGACCCCGATCGCCTAAAATTTTTCCGGACTATCAAATACGACTTAAGGTACCATAGTCACCGCCCCACCATGATCATTCCAAATACTTTGCATTTTTCGGCCAAAAAACTAGAACTCCGCGCGATTTGCATATTTTCGTGTGCTATAGATTACGCCTTCCGAGTGGTCCCGGGAGCCGTGGACCCCGATCGCCTAAAATTTTTCGGGCCATCAAATACGACCTAAGGAACCATAGTCGCTGCCCTGCCATGATCGTTCCTCATTTATTGCGTTTTTTGGCCAAAAAGCTAGAATTCCTCTCGATTACCATATTTTTATGTGCCCCACGCCTTCCTAGTGGGCCGGGCCGCCGGACTCGGATCGCCTAAAAAATTTTTGGGCCATCAATTAGGACCTAAGGAACCATAGTCACCGCCTCGCCATGATCGTTCCTCAGTTTTTGCATTTGTTGGCCAAAAAACTAGAATTCCGCCCGATTCCCATAATTTTGTGTGCTTTCGCCCACGCCTTCCGAGTGGGTCGGCCCCCCCTGGAGCCGGATAGCCTAAAAATTTTCCGGACTATCAAATAAGACCTAAGGAACCATAGTCACCGCCCTGCCATGATCGTTCCAAGTCTTTTGCGTTTTTCAGCCAAAAACTAGAATTCCGCACGATTTCTATATTTTCGTGTGCCTTAGCACACGCCTTCAAAGGGGTCCCGGGAACCCCGAACCCCGATCGTCTAAAAATTTTCCGGGCCATCAAATACGACCTAAGGAACCATAGTAACCACCCCGCCATGATCGTTCCTCATTTTTTGCGTTTTTCGGCCAAACAACTAGAATTTCGCCTAATTCCCATATTTTCGTGTGCTATACGCACGCATTCCGAGTGGTCCCAAGAGCTGCGGACCCCGATCGCCTAAAATATTTTCGGACTATCAAATAAGACCTAAGGAACCATAGTCACCGCCCAGCCATGATCGTTCCTAGTTTTTTCCGTTTTTCGGCCAAAAAACTAGAATTCCGCGCGATTCCCATATTTTCGTGTCCTATAGCCCATGCTTCCCAAGTGAACCCGGGAACTCCGGACCCCTATCGCCTAAAATTTTTCCGGACTATCAAATACGACCTAAGGAACCATAGTCACCGCCCAACCTTGATCATTCCTCATTTGTTGCGTTTTTCGGCCAAAAAACTAGAATTCCGCCCGATTAAAATATTTTTGTGTGCAATTGCCCACCCTTCCAAGTGGTTCCGGGACCCCCGGACCCCGATCGCCTAAAATTTTTCTAGACTATCAAATACGACCTAAGGTACCATAGACACCGCCCCACCATGATCGTTCCAAATGCTTTGCATTTTTCGGCCAAAAAACTAGAACTCCGCGCGATTTGCATATTTTCGTGTGCTATAGCTTACGCCTTCCGAGTGGTCCCGGGAGCCGTGGACCCCGATCGCCTAAATTTTCCGGGCCATCAAATACGACCTAAGGAACCATAGTCACCGCCCCGCTATGATCGTTCCTCATTTATTGCATTTTTCGGCCATAAAGCTAGAATTCCGCTCGATTACCATATTTTTGTGTGCCCCACGCCTTGCGAGTGGGCCGGGCCGCCGGACTCGGATCGCCTAAAAAATTTTCGGGCCATCAATTAGCACCTAAGGAACCATAGTCACCGCCTCGCCTTGATTGTTCCTCATTTTTTGCATTTTTTGGCCAAAAAACTAGAATTCCGCCCGATTCCCATATTTTGTGTGTTATCGCCCACGCCTTCCGAGTGGGTCGGGCCCCCGAACTCGGATCGCCTAAAACTTTTCCGGACTATCAAATACGACCTAAGGAACCATAGTCACCGCCCCTCCATGATTGTTCCTCATTTTTTGCATTTTTTGGCCAAAAAACTAGAATTCCGCCCGATTCCCATATTTTTGTGTGCTTTAGCCCACGCCTCCAAAGGGGTCCTGGGAACCCCGAACCCCGATCGTCTAAAAATTTTCCAGGCCATCAAATACGACCTAAGGAACCATAGTAACCACCCCGCCATGATTGTTCCTCATTTTTTGCGTTTTTCGGCCAAACAACTAGAATTTCGCCCGATCCCCATATTTTCGTGTGCTATACCCACGCATTCCGAGTGGTCCCAAGAGCCGCGGACCCCGATCGCCTAAAATTTTTCCGGACTATCAAATAAGACCTAAGGAACCATAGTCACCGCCCAGCCATGATCGTTCCTAGTTTTTTCCATTTTTCGGCCAAAAAACTAGAATTCCGCGCGATTCACATATTTTCGTGTCCTACAGCCCACGCCTTCCAAGTGAACCCGGTAACTCCGGACCCCTATCACCTAAAATTTTTCCGGACTATCAAATACGACCTAAGGAACCATAGTCACCGCCCAACCATGATCATTCCTCATTTGTTGCGTTTTTCGGCCAAAAAACTAGAATTCCGCCCGATTACAATATTTTTGTGTGCTATTGCCCACCCTTCCAAGTGGTTCCGGGACCCCCGGACCCCGATCGCCTAAAATTTTTCCGGACTATCAAATACGACCTAAGGTACCATAGTCACCGCCCCACCATGATCATTCCAAATGCTTTGCATTTTTCGGCCAAAAAACTAGAACTCCGCGCGATTTGCATATTTTCGTGTGCTATAGCTTACGCCTTCCGAGTGGTCCCGGGAGCCGTGGACCCCGATCGCCTAAAATTTTCCGGGCCATCAAATACGACCTAAGGAACCATAGTCGCTGCCCCGCCATGATCGTTCCTCATTTATTGCGTTTTTTGGCCAAAAAGCTAGAATTCCGCTCGATTACCATATTTTTATGTGCCCCACGCCTTCCTAGTGGGCCGGGCCGCCGGACTCGGATCGCCTAAAAACTTTTTGGGCCATCAATTAGGACCTAAGGAACCATAGTCACCGCCTCGCCATGATCGTTCCTCAGTTTTTGCATTTTTCGGCCAAAAAACTAGAATTCCGCCCGATTCCCATAATTTTTTGTGCTTTCGCCCACGCCTTCCGAGTGGGTCGGCCCCCCTGGAGCCGGATAGCCTAAAAATTTTTCGGACTATCAAATACGACCTAAGGAACCATAGTCACCGCCCTGCCATGATCGTTCCTAGTCTTTTGCGTTTTTCAGCCAAAAACTAGAATTCCGCACGATTTCCATATTTTCGTGTGCCTTAGCACACGCCTTCAAAGGGGTCCCGGGAACCCCGAACCCCGATCGTCTAAAAATTTTCCGGGCCATCAAATACGACCTAAGGAACCATAGTAACCACCCCGCCATGATCGTTCCTCATTTTTTGCGTTTTTCGGCCAAACAACTAGAATTTCGCCTAATTCCCATATTTTCGTGTGCTATACGCACGCATTCCGATTGGTCCCAAGAGCTGCGGACCCCGATCGCCTAAAATATTTTCGGACTATCAAATAAGACCTAAGGAACCATAGTCACCGCCCAGCCATGATCGTTCCTAGTTTTTTTCGTTTTTCGGCCAAAAAACTAGAATTCCGCGCGATTCCCATATTTTCGTGTCCTATAGCCCACGCCTTCCAAGTGAACCCGGGAACTCCGGACCCCTATCGCCTAAAATTTTTCCGGACTATCAAATACGACCTAAGGAACCATAGTCACCGCCCAACCATGATCATTCCTCATTTGTTGCGTTTTTCGGCCAAAAAACTAGAATTCCGCCCGATTAAAATATTTTTGGGTGCTATTGCCCACCCTTCCAAGTGGTTCCGGCACCCCCGGACCCCGATCGCCTAAAAATTTTCCGGACTATCAAATACGACCTAAGGTACCATAGTCACCGCCCCACCATGATCGTTCCAAATGCTTTGCATTTTTCGGCAAAAAAACTAGAATTCCGCGCGATTTGCATATTTTCGTGTGCTATAGCTTACGCCTTCAGAGTGGTCCCGGGAGCCGTGGATCCCGATCGCCTAAAATTTTCCGGGCCATCAAATATGACCTAAGGAACCATAGTCACCGCCCCGATATGATCGTTCCTCATTTATTGTGTTTTTCGGCCAAAAAGATAGAATTCCGCTCGATTACCATATTTTTGTGTGCCCCACGCCTTCCGAGTGGGTCGGGCCACCGGACTCTGATCGCCTAAAAATATTTCGGGCCATCAATAAGGACCTAAGGAACCATAGTCACCGCCTCGCCATGATCGTTCCTCATTTTTTGCATTTTTTGGCCAAAAAACTAGAATTCCGCCCGATTCCCATATTTTTGTGTGCTATCGCCCACGCCTTCCGAGTGGGTTGGGCCCCCCGGAGCCGGATCGCCTAAAAATTTTTCAGACTATCAAATACGACTTAAGGAACCATAGTCACCGCCCAACCATGATCATTCCTAGTCTTTTGCGTTTTTCAGCCAAAAAACTAGAATTCCGCGCGATTTCCATATTTTCGTGTGCTTTAGCCCACGCCTTCAAAGGGGTCCCGGGAACCCCGAACCCCGATCGCCTAAAAATTTTCCGGGCCATCAAATACGACCTAAGGAACCATAGTAACCACCCCGCCATGATCGTTCCTCATTTTTTGCGTTTTTCGGCCAAACAACTAGAATTTCGCCCGATTCCCATATTTTCGTGTGCTATACCCACGCATTCCGAGTGGTCCCAAGAGCCGCGGACCCCGATCGCCTAAAATTTTTCCGGACTATCAAATAAGACCTAAGGAACCATAGTCACCGCCCATCCATGATCGTTCCTAGTGTTTTCTATTTTTCGGCCAAAAAACTAGAATTCCGCGCGATTCCCATATTTTCGTGTCCTATGTAGCCCACGCCTTCCAAGTGAACCCGGGAACTCCGGACCCCTATCGCCTAAAATTTTTCCGGACTATCAAATATGACCTAAGGAACCATAGTCACCGCCCAACCATGATCATTCCTCATTTGTTGCGTTTTTCTGCCAAAAAACTAGAATTCCGCCGGATTATAATATTTTTGGGTGCTATTGCCCACCCTTCCAAGTGGTTCCGGGACCCCCGGACCCCGATCGCCTAAAATTTTTCTAAACTATCAAATACGACCTAAGGTACCATAGACACCACCCCACCATGATCGTTCCAAATGCTTTGCATTTTTCGGCCAAAAAACTAGAACTCCGCGCGATTTGCATATTTTCGTGTGCTATAGCTTACGCCTTCCGAGTGGTCCCGGGAGCCGTGGACCCCGATCGCCTAAAATTTTCCGGGCCATCAAATACGACCTAAGGAACCATAGTCACCGCCCCGCTATGATCGTTCCTCATTTATTGCATTTTTCGGCCATAAAGCTAGAATTCCGCTCGATTACCATATTTTTGTGTGCCCCACGCCTTGCGAGTGGGCCGGGCCGCCGGACTCGGATCGCCTAAAAAATTTTCGGGCCATCAATTAGGACCTAAGGAACCATAGTCACCGCCTCGCCATGATTGTTCCTCATTTTTTGCATTTTTTGGCCAAAAAACTAGAATTCCGCCCGATTCCCATATTTTTTGTGTGTTATCGCCCACGCCTTCCGAGTGGGTCGGGCCCCTGGACTCGGATCGCCTAAAACTTTTCTGGACTATCAAATACGACCTAAGGAACCATAGTCACCGCCCCTCCATGATTGTTCCTCATTTTTTGCATTTTTTGGCCAAAAAACTAGAATTCCGCCCGATTCCCATATTTTTGTGTGCTTTAGCCCACGCCTCCAAAGGGGTCCTGGGAACCCCGAACCCCGATCGTCTAAAAATTTTCCAGGCCATCAAATACGACCTAAGGAACCATAGTAACCACCCCGCCATGATTGTTCCTCATTTTTTGCGTTTTTCGGCCAAACAACTAGAATTTCGCCCGATCCCCATATTTTCGTGTGCTATACCCACGCATTCCGAGTGGTCCCAAGAGCCGCGGACCCCGATCGCCTAAAATTTTTCCGGACTATCAAATAAGACCTAAGGAACCATAGTCACCGCCCAGCCATGATCGTTCCTAGTTTTTTCCATTTTTCGGCCAAAAAACTAGAATTCCGCGCGATTCCCATATTTTCGTGTCCTACAGCCCACGCCTTCCAAGTGAACCCGGGAACTCCGGACCCCTATCACCTAAAATTTTTCCGGACTATCAAATACGACCTAAGGAACCATAGTCACCGCCCAACCATGATCATTCCTCATTTGTTGCGTTTTTCGGCCAAAAAACTAGAATTCCGCCCGATTACAATATTTTTGTGTGCTATTGCCCACCCTTCCAAGTGGTTCCGGGACCCCCGGACCCCGATCGCCTAAAATTTTTCCGGACTATCAAATACGACCTAAGGTACCATAGTCACCGCCCCACCATGATCATTCCAAATGCTTTGCATTTTTCGGCCAAAAAACTAGAACTCCGCGCGATTTGCATATTTTCGTGTGCTATAGCTTACGCCTTCCGAGTGGTCCCGGGAGCCGTGGACCACGATCGCCTAAAATTTTCCGGGCCATCAAATACGACCTAAGGAACCATAGTCGCTGCCCCGCCATGATCGTTCCTCATTTATTGCGTTTTTTGGCCAAAAAGCTAGAATTCCGCTCGATTACCATATTTTTATGTGCCCCACGCCTTCCTAGTGGGTCGGGCCGCCGGACTCGGATCGCCTAAAAAATTTTTGGGCCATCAATTAGGACCTAAGGAACCATAGTCACCGCCTCGCCATGATCGTTCCTCAGGTTTTGCATTTTTTGGCCAAAAAACTAGAATTCCGCCCGATTCCCATAATTTTGTGTGCTTTCGCACACGCCTTCCGAGTGGGTCGGGCCCCCTGGAGCCGGATAGCCTAAAAATTTTCCGGACTATCAAATACGACCTAAGGAACAATAGTCACCACCCTGCCATGATCGTTCCTAGTCTTTTGCGTTTTTCAGCCAAAAACTAGAATTCCGCACGATTTCCATATTTTCGTGTGCCTTAGCACACGCCTTCAAAGGGGTCCCGGGAACCCCGAACCCCGATCGTCTAAAAATTTTCCGGGCCATCAAATACGACCTAAGGAACCATAGTAACCACCCCACCATGATCGTTCCTCATTTTTTGCGGTTTTCGGCCAAACAACTAGAATTTCGCCTAATTCCCATATTTTCGTGTGCTATACGCACGCATTCCGAGTGGTCCCAAGAGCTGCGGACCCCGATCGCCTAAAATATTTTTGGACTATCAAATAAGACCTAAGGAACCATAGTCACCGCCCAGCCATGATCGTTCCTAGTTTTTTTCGTTTTTCGGCCAAAAAACTAGAATTCCGCGCGATTCCCATATTTTCGTGTCCTATAGCCCACGCCTTCCAAGTGAACCCGGGAACTCCGGACCCCTATCGCCTAAAATTTTTCCGGACTATCAAATACGACCTAAGGAACCATAGGCACCGCCCAGCCATGATCATTCCTCATTTGTTGCGTTTTTCGGCCAAAAAACTAGAATTTCGCCCGATTACAATATTTTTGTGTGCTATTGCCCACCCTTCCAAGTGGTTCCGGGACCCCCGGACCCCGATCGCCTAAAATTTTTCCGGGCCGTCAAATACGACCTAAGGAACCATAGTAACCGCCCCGCCATCATCGTTTCTCATTTTTTGCATTTTTCGGCCAAAAAACTAGAATTACGCCCGATTCCCATATTTTCGTGTGCTATACCCACGCCTTCCTAGTGGTCCGGGGAGCCGCGGACCCCGATCGCCTAAAATTTTTCCGGACTATCAAATACGACCTAAGGTACCATAGTCACCGCCCCACCATGATAGTTCCAAATGCTTTGCATTTTTCGGCCAAAAAACTAGAACTCCGCGTGATTTGCATATTTTCGTGTGCTATAGCTTACGCCTTCCTAGTGGTCCCGGGAGCCGTGGACCCCGATCGCCTAAAATTTTTTGGGCTATCAAATACGACCTAAGGAACCATAGTAACCACCCCGCCATGATCGTTCCTCATTTTTTGCGTTTTTCGGCCAAACAACTAGAATTTCGCCTGATTCCCATATTTTCGTGTGCTATACCCACGCATTCCGAGTGGTCCCAAGAGCTGCGGACCCCGATCGCCTAAAATATTGCCGGACTATCAAATAAGACCTAAGGAACCATAGTCACCGCCCAGCCATGAACGTTCCTAGTTTTTTCCGTTTTTCGGCCAAAAAACTAGAATTCCGCGCGATTCCCATATTTTCGTGTCCTATAGCCCACGCCTTCCAAGTGAACCCGGGAACTCCAGACCCCTATCGCCTAAAATTTTTCCGGACTATCAAATACGACCTAAGGAACCATAGGCACCGCCAAGCCATGATCATTCCTCATTTGTTGCGTTTTTCGGCCAAAATACTAGAATTCCGCCCGATTACAATATTTTTGTTTGCTATTGCCCACCCTTCCAAGTGGTTCCGGGACCCCCGGACCCCGATCGCCTAAAATTTTTCCGGTCCGTCAAATACGACCTAAGGAACCATAGTAACCGCCCTGCGATCATCGTTTCTCATTTTTTGCATTTTTCGGCCAAAAAACTAAAATTACGCCCGATTCCCATATTTTCGTGTGCTATACCCACGCCTTCCAAGTGGTCCGGGGAGCCGCGGACCCCGATCGCCAAAATTTTTTCCGGACTATCAAATACGACCTAAGGTACCATAGTCACCGCCCCACTATGATAGTTCCAAATGCTTTGCATTTTTCGGCCAAAAAACTAGAACTCCGCGTGATTTGCATATTTTCGTGTGCTATAGCTTACGCCTTCCTAGTGGTCCTGGGAGCCGTGGACCCCGATCGCCTAAAATTTTTCGGGCCATCAAATACGACCTAAGGAACCATAGTAACCACCCCGCCATGATCGTTCCTCATTTTTTGCATTTTTCGGCCATACAACTAGAATTTCGCCTGATTCCCAAATTTTCGTGTGCTATACCCACGCATTCCGAGTGGTCCCAAGAACTGCGGACCCCGATCGCCTAAAATATTTCCGGACTATCAAATAAGACCTAAGGAACCATAGTCACCGCCCAGCCATGATCGTTCCTAGTTTTTTCCGTTTTTCGGCCAAAAAACTAGAATTCCGCGCGATTCCCATATTTTCGTGTCCTATAGCCCACGCCTTCTAAGTGAACCCGGGAACTCCGGACCCCTATCGCCTAAAATTTTTCCGGACTATCAAATACGACCTAAGGAACCATAGTCACCACCCAGCCATGATCATTCCTCATTTGTTAAGTTTTTCGGCCAAAAAACTAGAATTCCGCCCGATTACAATATTTTTGTGTGCTATTGCCCACCCTTCCAAGTGGTTCCGGGACCCCCGGACCCCGATCGCCTAAAATTTTTCCGGGCCGTCAAATACGACCTAAGGAACCATAGTAACCGCCCTGCGATCATCGTTTCTCATTTTTTGCATTTTTCGGCCAAAAAACTAGAACTACGCCCGATTCCCATATTTTCGTGTGCTATACCCACGCCTTCCGAGTAGTCCCGGGAGCCGTGGATCCCGATCGCCTAAAATTTTCTGGGCCATCAAATATGACCTAAGGAACCATAGTCACCGCCCCACCATGATAGTTCCAAATGCTTTGCATTTTTCGGCCAAAAAACTAGAACTCCGCGTGATTTGCATATTTTCGTGTGCTATAGCTTACGCCTTCCTAGTGGTCCCGGTAGCCGTGGACCCCGATCGCCTAAAATTTTCCGGGCCATCAAATACGACCTAAGGAACCATAGTCACCGCCCCGCCATGATCGTTCCTCATTTATTGCATTTTTCGGCCAAAAAGCTAGAAATCCGCTCGATTACCATCTTTTTATGTGCCCCACGCCTTCCGAGTGGGCCGGGCCGCCGGACTCGGATCGCCTAAAAATTTTTCGGGCCATTAATTAGGACCTAAGGAACCATAGTCACCGCCTCGCCATGATCGTTCCTCATTTTTTGCATTTTTTGGCCAAAAAACTAGAATTCCCCCCGATTCCCATATTTTTGTGTGCTATCCCCCACGCCTTCCGAGTGGGCCGGGCCCCCCTGAGCCGGATCGCCTAAAAATTTTCCGGACTATCAAATACGACCTAAGGAACCATAGTCACCGCCCCGCCATGATCGTTCCTAGTCTTTTGCGTTTTTCAGCCAAAAAACTAGAATACCGCGCGATTTCCATATTTTTGTGTGCCAAGCCCATGCCTTCAAAGGGGTCCCGGGAACCCCGAACCCCGATCGTCTAAAAATTTTCCGGGCCATCAAATACGACCTAACGAACCATAATAACCACCCCGCCATGATCGTTCCTCATGTTTTGCGTTTTTCGGCCAAACAACTAGAATTTCGCCCGATTCCCATATTTTCGTGTGCTATACCCACGCATTCCGAGTGGTCTCAAAAGCCGCGGAACCCGATCGCCTAAAATTTTCCGGACTATCAAATAAGACCTAAGGAACCATAGTCACCACCCAGCCATGGTCCTTCCTAGTTTTTTCCGTTTTTCGGCCAAAAAACTAGAATTTCACGCGATTCCCATATTTTCGTGTCCTATAGCCCACGCCTTCCAAGAGAACCCGGGAACTCCGGACCCCTATCGCCTAAAATTTTTGCAGACTATCAAATACGACCTAAGGAACCATAGTCACCGCCCAGCCATGATCATTCCTCATTTGTTGCGTTTTTCGGCCAAAAAACTAGAATTCCGCCCGATTACAATATTTTTGTGTGCTATTGCCCACTCTTCCAAGTGGTTCCGGGACCCACGGACCCCGATCGCCTAAAATTTTTCCGGACTATCAAATATGACCTAAGGTACCATAGTGACCGCCCCACCATGATCATTCCAAATGCTTTGCATTTTTCGGCCAAAAAACTAGAACTCCGCGCGATTTGCATATTTTTGTGTGCTATAGCTTACGCCTTCCGAGTGGTCCCGGGAGCCGTGGACCACGATCGCCTAAAATTTTCCGGGCCATCAAATACAACCTAAGGAACCATAGTCACCGCCACGCCATGATCGTTCCTCATTTATTGCGTTTTTCGGCCAAAAAGCTAGAATTCCGCTCGATTACCCTATTTTTGTGTGCCCCACGCCTTCCGAGTGGGCCGAGCCGCCGGACTCGGATCGCCTAAAAACTTTTCGGGCCATCAATTAGGACCTAAGGAACCATAGTCACCGCCTCGCCATGATTGTTCCTCATTGTTTGCCTTTTTTGGCCAAAAAACTACAATTCCGCCCGATTCCCATATTTTTGTGTGCTATCGCCCACGCCTTCCGAGTGGGTCGGGCCCCCGGAGCCGGATCGCCTAAAATTTTTCCGGACTATCAAATATGACCTAAGAAACCATAGTCACTGCCCCGCCATGATCGTTCCTAGTCTTTTGCGTTTTTCAGCCAAAAAACTAGAATTCCGCACGATTTCCATATTTTCGTGTGCTTTAGCCCACGCCTTCAAAGGGGTCCCGGGAACCCCGAACCCCGATCATCTAAAAATTTTCTGGGCCATCAAATACGACCTAAGGAACTATAGTAACTACCCTGCCATGATCGTTCCTCATTTTTTGTGTTTTTCGGCCAAACAACTAGAATTTCGCCCGATTCCCATATTTTCGTGTGCTATACCCACGCATTCCGAGTGGTCCCAAGAGCCGCGGACCCCGATCGCCTAAAATTTTCCGGACTATCAAATAAGACCTAAGGAACCATAGTCACCGCCTAGCCATGATCGTTTGCTAGTTTTTTCCGTTTTTCGGCCAAAAAACTAGAACTCCACGCGATTTGCATATTTTCGTGTGCTATAGCTTACGCCTTCCGAGTGGTCCCGGGAGCCGTGGACCCCGATCGCCTAAAATTTTCCGGGCCATCAAATACGACCTAAGGAACCATAGTCGCTGCCCCGCCATGATCGTTCCTCATTTATTGCGTTTTTCGGCCAAAAAGCTAGAATTCCGCTCGATTACCATATTTTTATGTGCCCCACGCCTTCCGAGTGGGCCGGGCCGCCGGACTCGGATCGCCTAAAAAATTTTCGGGCCATCAATTAGGACCTAAGGAACCATAGTCACCGCCTCGCCATGATTGTTCCTCATTTTTTGCATTTTTTGGCCAAAAAACTAGAAATCCGCCCGATTCCCATATTTTTGTGTGTTATCACCCACGCCTTCCGAGTGGGTCGGGCCCCCCGGAGCCGGATCGCCTAAAACATTTCCGGACTATCAAATACGACCTAAGGAACCATAGTCACCGCCCCTCCATGATCGTTCCTAGTCTTTTGCGTTTTTCAGCCAAAAAACTAGAATTCCGCGCGATTTCCATATTTTCGTGTGCTTTAGCCCACGCCTCCAAAGGGGTCCTGGGAACCCCGAACCCCTATCGTCTAAAAATTTTCCAGGCCATCAAATACGACCTAAGGAACCATAGTAACCACCCCGCCATGATCGTTTCTCATTTTTTGCGTTTTTCGGCCAAACAACTAAAATTTCGCCCGATCCCCATATTTTCGTGTGCTATACCCACGCATTCCGAGTGGTCCCAAGAGCCGCGGACCCCGATCGCCTAAAAATTTTTCGGACTATCAAATAAGACCTAAGGAACCATAGTCACCGCCCAGCCATGATCGTTCCTAGTTTTTTCCAGTTTTCGGCCAAAAAACTAGAATTCCGCGCGATTCCCATATTTTCGTGTCCTACAGCCCACGCCTTCCAAGTGAACCCGGGAACTCCGGACCCCTATCGCCTAAAATTTTTCCGGACTATCAAATACGACCTAAGGAACCATAGTCACCTCCCAACCATGATCATTCCTCATTTGTTGCATTTTTCGGCCAAAAAACTAGAATTCCGCCCGATTACAATATTTTTGTGTGCTATTGCCCACCCTTCCAAGTGGTTCCGGGACCCCCGGACCCCGATCGCCTAAAATTTTTGCCGGACTATCAAATACGACCTAAGGTACCATAGTCACCGCCCCACCATGATCATTCCAAATGCTTTGCAATTTTCGGCCAAAAAACTAGAACTCCGCGCGATTTGCATATTTTCGTGTGCTATAACTTACGCCTTCCAAGTGGTCCCGGGAGCCGTGGACCCCGATCGCCTAAAATTTTTCGGGCCATAAAATACGACCTAAGGAACCATAGTCGCTGCCCCGCCATGATCGTTCCTCATTTATTGCATTTTTCGGCCAAAAAGCTAGAATTCCGCTCGATTACCATATTTTTATGTGCCCCACGCCTTCCGAGTGGGCCGGACTCGGATCGCCTAAAAAATTTTCGGGCCATCAATTAGGACCTAAGGAACCATAGTCACCGCCTCGCCATGATCGTTCCTCAGTTTTTGCATTTTTTGGCCAAAAAACTAGAATTCCGCCCGATTCCCATAATTTTGTGTGCTTTCGCCCACGCCATCCGAGTGGGTCGGGCCCCCTTGGAGCCGGATAGCCTAAAAATTTTCTGGACTATCAAATACGACCTAAGGAACCATAGTCACCGCCCCGCCATGATCGTTCCTAGTCTTTTGCGTATTTCAGCCAAAAACTAGAATTCCGCACGATTTCCATATTTTCGTGTGCCTTAGCACACGCCTTCAAAGGGGTCCCGGGAACCCCGAACCCCGATCGTCTAAAAATTTTCCGGGCCATCAAATACGACCTAAGGAACCATAGTAACCACCCCGCCATGATCGTTCCTCATTTTTTGCGTTTTTCGGCCAAACAACTAGAATTTCGCCTAATTCCCAAATTTTCGTGTGTTATACGCACGCATTCCGAGTGGTCCCAAGAGCTGCGGACCCCGATCGCCTCAAATATTTCCGGACTATCAAATAAGACCTAAGGAACCATAGTCACCCCCCAGCCATGATCATTCCTAGTTTTTTCCGTTTTTCTGCCAAAAAACTAGAATTCCGCGCGATTCCGTATTTTCGTGTCCTATAGCCCACGCCTTCCAAGTGAACCCGGGAACTCCGGACCCCTATCGCCTAAAATTTTTCCGGACTATCAAATACGACCTAAGGAACCATAGGCACCGCCCAGCCATGATCATTCCTCATTTGTTGCGTTTTTCGGCCAAAATACTAGAATTCCGCCCGATTACAATATTTTTGTGTGCTATTGCCCACCCTTCCAAGTGGTTCCGGGACCCCCGGACCCCGATCGCCTAAAATTTTTCCGGGACGTCAAATACGACCTAAGGAACCATAGTAACCGCCCTGCGATCATCGTTTCTCATTTTTTGCATTTTTCGGCCAAAAAACTAGAATTACGCCCGATTCCCATATTTTCGTGTGCTATACCCACGCCTTCCAAGTGGTCCGAGGAGCCGCGGACCCCGATCGCCTAAAATTTTTCCGGACTATCAAATACGACCTAAGGTACCATAGTCACCGCCCCACCATGATAGTTCCAAATGCTTTGCATTTTTCGGCCAAAAAACTAGAACTTCGCGTGATTTGCATATTTTCGTGTGCTATAGCTTACGCCTTCCTAGTGGTCCCGGGAGCCGTGGACCCCGATCGCCCAAAATTTTCCGGGCCATCAAATACGACCTAAGGAACCATAGTAACCACCCCGCCATGATCGTTCCTCATTTTTTGCGTTTTTCGGCCAAACAACTAGAATTTCGCCTGATTCCCATATTTTCGTGTGCTATACCCACGCATTCCGAGTGGTCCCAAGAGCTGCGGACCCCGATCGCCTAAAATATTTCCGGACTATCAAATAAGACCTAAGGAACCATAGTCACCGCCCAGCCATGATCGTTCCTAGTTTTTTCCGTTTTTCGGCCAAAAAACTAGAATTCCGCGCGATTCCCATATTTTCGTGTCCTATAGCCCACGCCTTCCAAGTGAACCCGGGAACTCCGGACCCCTATCGCCTAAAATTTTTCCGGACTATCAAATACGACCTAAGGAACCATAGTCACCGCCCAGCCATGATCATTCCTCATTTATTAAGTTTTTCGGCCAAAAAACTAGAATTCCGCCCGATTACAATATTTTTGTGTGCTATTGCCCACCCTTCCAAGTGGTTCCGGGACCCCCCGGACCCCGATCGCCTAAAATTTTTCCGGTCCGTCAAATACGACCTAAGGAACCATAGTAACCGCCCTGCGATCATCGTTTCTCATTTTTTGCATTTTTCGGCCAAAAAACTAGAATTACGCCCGATTCCCATATTTTCGTATGCTATACCCACGCCTTCCAAGTGGTCCGGGGAGCCGCGGACCCCGATCGCCTTAAATTTTTTCGGACTATCAAATACGACCTAAGGTACCATAGTCACCGCCCCACCATGATAGTTCCAAATGCTTTGCATTTTTCGGCCAAAAAACTAGAACTCCGCGTGATTTGCATATTTTCGTGTGCTATAGCTTACGCCTTCCTAGTGGTCCCGGGAGCCGTGGACCCCGATCGCCTAAAATTTTCCGGGCCATAAAATACGACCTAAGGAACCATAGTCACCACCCTGCCATGATCGTTCCTCATTTATTGCGTTTTTCGGCCAAAAAGCTAGAAATCCGCTCGATTACCATCTTTTTATATGCCCCACGCCTTCCGAGTGGGCCGGGCCGCCGGACTCGGATCGCCTAAAAAATTTTCGGGCCATCAATTAGGACCTAAGGAACCATAGTCACCGCCTCGCCATGATCGTTCCTCATTTTTTGCATTTTTTGGCCAAAAAACTAGAATTCCCCCCGATTCCCATATTTTTGTGTGCTATCGCCCACGCCTTCCGAGTGGGTCGGGCCCCCCTGAGCCGGATCGCCTAAAACTTTTTCCGGACTATCAAATACGACCTAGGGAACCATAGTCACCGCCCCGCCATGATCGTTCCTAGTCTTTTGCGTTTTTCAGCCAAAAAACTAGAATTCCGCGCGATTTCCATATTTTCGTGTGCCAAGCCCACGCCTTCAAAGGGGTCCCGGGAACCCCGAACCCCGATTGTCTAAAAATTTTCCGGGCCATCAAATACGACCTAAGAAACCATAATAACTACCCCGCCATGATCGTTCCTCATGTTTTGCGTTTTTCGGCCAAACAACTAGAATTTCGCCCGATTCCCATATTTTCGTGTGCTATACCCACGCATTCCGAGTGGTCTCAAGAGCCGCGGAACCCGATCGCCTAAAATTTTTCCGGACTATCAAATAAGACCTAAGGAACCATAGTCACCACCCAGCCATGGTCCTTCCTAGTTTTTTCCGTTTTTCGGCCAAAAAACTAGAATTCCACGCGATTCCCATATTTTCGTGTCCTATAGCCCACGCCTTCCAAGTGAACCCGGGAACTCCGGACCCCTATCGCCTAAAATTTTTACGGACTATCAAATACGACCTAAGGAACCATAGTCACCGCCCAGCCATGATCATTCCTCATTTGTTGCGTTTTTCGGCCAAAAAACTAGAATTCCGCCCGATTACAATATTTTTGTGTGCTATTGCCCACCCTTCCAAGTGGTTCCGGGACCCCCGGACCCCGATCGCCTAAAATTTTTCCGGACTATCAAATATGACCTAAGGTACCATAGTCACCGCCCCACCATGATCGTTCCAAATGCTTTGCATTTTTCGGCCAAAAAACTAGAACTCCGCGCGATTTGCATATTTTCGTATGCTATAACTTACGCCTTCCGAGTGGTCCCGGGAGCCGTGGACCCCGATCTCCTAAAATTTTTCGGGCCATCAAATACGACCTAATGAACCATAGTCACCGCCACGCCATGATCGTTCCTCATTTATTGCGTTTTTCGGCCAAAAAACTAGAATTCCGCTCGATTACCCTATTTTTGTGTGCCCCACGCCTTCCGAGTGGGCCGAGCCGCCGGACTCGGATCGTCTAAAAACTTTTCGGGCCATCAATTAGGACCTAAGGAACCATAGTCACCGCCTTGCCATGATCGTTCCTCATTTTTTGCCTTTTTTGGCCAAAAAACTAAAATTCCGCCCGATTCCCATATTTTTGTGTGCTATCGCCCACGCCTTCCGAGTGGGTCGGGCCCCCCGGAGCCGGATCGCCTAAAATTTTTCCGGACTATCAAATACTACCTAAGAAACCATAGTCACCGCCTCGCCATGATCGTTCCTAGTCTTTTGCGTTTTTCAGCCAAAAAACTAGAATTCCGCACGATTTCCATATTTTCGTGTGCTTTAGCCCACGCCTTCAAAGGGGTCCCGGGAACCCCGAACCCCGATCATCTAAAAATTTTATGGGCCATCAAATACGACCTAAGGAACTATAGTAACCATCCCGCCATGATCGTTCCTCATTTTTTGTGTTTTTTGGCCAAACAACTAGAATTTCGCCCGATTCCCATATTTTCGTGTGCTATACCCACGCATTCCGAGTGGTCCCAAGAGCCGCGGACCTCGATCGCCTAAAATTTTCCGGACTATCAAATAAGACCTAAGGAACCATAGTCACCACCTAGCCATGATCGTTTGCTAGTTTTTTCCGTTTTTCGGCCAAAAAACTAGAATTCCGCGCGATTCCCATATTTTCGTGTCCTATAGCCCACGCCTTCCAAGTGAACCCGGGAACTCCGGACCCCTATCACCTAAAATTTTTCCGGACTATCAAATACGACCTAAGGAACCATAGTCACCGCCGAGCCATGATCATTCCTCCTTTGTTGCATTATTTTTGGCCAAAAAACTACAATTCCGCCCGATTACAATATTTTTGTGTGCTATTGCCCACCCTTCCAAGTGGTTCCGGGACCCCCGGACCCCGATCGCCTAAAATTTTTCTGGGCCGTCAAATATGACCTAAGGAACCATAGTAACCTCCCAGCGATCATCGTTTCTCATTTGTTGCATTTTTCGGCCAAAAAACTAGAATTTCGCCCGATTACAATATTTTTGTGTGCTATTGCCCACCCTTCCAAGTGGTTCCGGGACCCCCGGACCTCGATCGCCTAAAATTTTTCCGGACTATCAAATATGACCTAAAGGTACCATAGTCACCGCCCCACCATGATCGTTCCAAATGCTTTGCATTTTTCGGCCAAAAAACTAGAACTCCGCGCGATTTGCATATTTTCGTGTGCTATAGCTTACGCCTTCCGAGTGGTCCCGGGAGCCGTGGACCCCGATCTCCTAAAATTTTCCGGGCCATCAAATACGACCTAATGAACCATAGTCACCGCCACGCCATGATCGTTCCTCATTTATTGCGTTTTTCGGCCAAAAAGCTAGAATTCCGCTCGATTACCCTATTTTTGTGTGCCCCACGCCTTCCGAGTGGGCCGAGCCGCCGGACTCGGATCGTCTAAAAACTTTTCGGGCCATCAATTAGGACCTAAGGAACCATAGTCACCGCCTTGCCATGATCGTTCCTCATTTTTTGCCTTTTTTGGCCAAAAAACTAAAATTCCGCCCGATTCCCATATTTTTGTGTGCTATCGCCCACGCCTTCCGAGTGGGTCGGGCCACCCGGAGCCGGATCGCCTAAAATTTTTCCGGACTATCAAATACGACCTAAGAAACCATAGTCACCGCCGAGCCATGATCATTCCTCATTTGTTGCATTATTTTTTGCCAAAAAACTACAATTCCGCCCGATTACAATATTTTTGTGTGCTATTGCCCACCCTTCCAAGTGGTTCCGGGACCCCTAGACCCCGATCGCCTAAAATTTTTCTGGGCCGTCAAATATGACCTAAGGAACCATAGTAACCTCCCCGCGATCATCGTTTCTCATTTTTTGCATTTTTCGACCAAAAAACTAGAATTACGCCCGATTCCCATATTTTCGTGTGCTATACCCACGCCTTCCAAGTGGTCCGGGGAGCCACGGACCCCGATCGCCTAAAATTTTTCCGGACTATCAAATACGACCTAAGGTACCATAGTCACCGCCCCACCATGATCGTTCCAAATGCTTTGCATTTTTCGGCTCAAAAACTAGAACTCCGCTCGATTTGCATATTTTCGTGTGCTATAGCTTACGCCTTCCGAGTGGTCCCGGGAGCCACAGTCACCGCCTTGCCATGATCGTTCCTCATTTTTTGCCTTTTTTGGCCAAAAAACTAAAATTCCGCCCGATTCCCATATTTTTGTGTGCTATCGCCCACGCCTTCCGAGTGGGTCGGGCCCCCCGGAGCCGGATCGCCTAAAATTTTTCCGGACTATCAAATACGACCTAAGAAACCATAGTCACCGCCTCGCCATGATCGTTCCTAGTCTTTTGCGTTTTTCAGCCAAAAAACTAGAATTCCGCACGATTTCCATATTTTCGTGTGCTTTAGCCCACGCCTTCAAAGGGGTCCCGGGAACCCCGAACCCCGATCATCTAAAAATTTTCTGGGCCTTCAAATACGACCTAAGGAACTATAGTAACCATCCCGCCATGATCGTTCCTCATTTTTTGTGTTTTTCGGCCAAACAACTAGAATTTCGCCCGATTCCCATATTTTCGTGTGCTATACCCACGCATTCCGAGTGGTCCCAAGAGCCGCGGACCCCGATCGCCTAAAATTTTCCGGACTATCAAATAAGACCTAAGGAACCATAGTCACCGCCTAGCCATGATCGTTTACTAGTTTTTTCCGTTTTTTGGCCAAAAAACTAGAATTCCGCGCGATTCCCATATTTTCGTGTCCTATAGCCCACGCCTTCCAAGTGAACCCGGGAACTCCGGACCCCTATCGCCTAAAATTTTTTCGGACTATCAAATACGACCTAAGGAACCATAGTCACCGCCGAGCCATGATCATTCCTCATTTGTCGCATTATTTTTGGCCAAAAAACTACAATTCCGCCCGATTACAATATTTTTGTGTGCTATTGCCCACCCTTCCAAGTGGTTCCGGGACCCCCAGACCCCGATCGCCTAAAATTTTTCTGGGCCGTCAAATATGACCTAAGGAACCATAGTAACCTCCCCGCGATCATAGTTTCTCATTTTTTGCATTTTTCGACCAAAAAACTAGAATTACGCCCGATTCCCATATTTTCGTGTGCTATACCCACGCCTTCCAAGTGGTCCGGGGAGCCACGGACCCCGATCGCCTAAAATTTTTCCGGACTATCAAATACGACCTAAGGTACCATAGTCACCGCCCCACCATGATCGTTCCAAATGCTTTGCATTTTTCGGCTCAAAAACTAGAACTCCGCTCGATTTGCATATTTTCGTGTGCTATAGCTTACGCCTTCCGAGTGGTCCCGGGAGCCATAGTCACCGCCTTGCCATGATCGTTCCTCATTTTTTGCCTTTTTTGGCCAAAAAACTAAAATTCCGCCCGATTCCCATATTTTTGTGTGCTATCGCCCACGCCTTCCGAGTGGGTCGGGCCCCCCGGAGCCGGATCGCCTAAAATTTTTCCGGACTATCAAATACGACCTAAGAAACCATAGTCACCGCCTCGCCATGATCGTTCCTAGTCTTTTGCGTTTTTCAGCCAAAAAACTAGAATTCCGCACGATTTCCATATTTTCGTGTGCTTTAGCCCACGCCTTCAAAGGGGTCCCGGGAACCCCGAACCCCGATCATCTAAAAATTTTCTGGGCCTTCAAATACGACCTAAGGAACTATAGTAACCATCCCGCCATGATCGTTCCTCATTTTTTGTGTTTTTCGGCCAAACAACTAGAATTTCGCCCGATTCCCATATTTTCGTGTGCTATACCCACGCATTCCGAGTGGTCCCAAGAGCCGCGGACCCCGATCGCCTAAAATTTTCCGGACTATCAAATAAGACCTAAGGAACCATAGTCACTGCCTAGCCATGATCGTTTACTAGTTTTTTCCGTTTTTTGGCCAAAAAACTAGAATTCCGCGCGATTCCCATATTTTCGTGTCCTATAGCCCACGCCTTCCAAGTGAACCCGGGAACTCCGGACCCCTATCGCCTAAAATTTTTTCGGACTATCAAATACGACCTAAGGAACCATAGTCACCGCCGAGCCATGATCATTCCTCATTTGTTGCATTATTTTTGGCCAAAAAACTACAATTCCGCCTGATTACAATATTTTTGTGTGCTATTGCCCACCCTTCCAAGTGGTTCCGGGACCCCCAGACCCCGATCGCCTAAAATTTTTCTGGGCCGTCAAATATGACCTAAGGAACCATAGTAACCTCCCCGCGATCATCGTTTCTCATTTTTTGCATTTTTCGACCAAAAAACTAGAATTACGCCCGATTCCCATATTTTCGTGTGCTATACCCACGCCTTCCAAGTGGTCCGGGGAGCCACGGACCCCGATCGCCTAAAATTTTTCCGGACTATCAAATACGACCTAAGGTACCATAGTCACCGCCCCACCATGATCGTTCCAAATGATTTGCATTTTTCGGCTCAAAAACTAGAACTCCGCTCGATTTCCATATTTTCGTGTGCTATAGCTTACGCCTTCCGAGTTGTCCCGGGAGCCGTGGACCCCGATCCCCTAAAATTTTCCGGGCCATCAAATACGACCTAAGGAACCATAGTCGTCGCCCCGCCATGATCGTTCCTCATTTATTGCGTTTTTCGGCCAAAAAGCTAGAATTCCGCTCGATTACCATATTTTTATGTGCCCCACGCCTTCCGAGTGGGCCGGGCCGCCGGACTCGGATCGCCTAAAAAATTTTCGGGCCATCAATTAGGACCTAAGGAACCATAGTCACCGCCTCGCCATGATCGTTCCTCATCTTTTGCATTTTTTGGCCAAAAAACTAGAATTCCGCCCGATTCCCATATTTTTGTGTGCTATCGCCCACGCCTTCCGAGTGGGTCGGGCCCCCCGGAGCCGGATAGCCTAAAAATTTTCCGGACTATCAAATACGACCTAAGGAACCATAGTCACTGCCCCGCCATGATCGTTCCTAGTCTTTTGCATTTTTCAGCCAAAAAACTAGAATTCCGCACGATTTCCATATTTTCGTGTGCTTTAGCCCACGCCTTCAAAGGGGTCCCGGGAACCCCTAACCCCGATCGTCTAAAAATTTTCCGGGCCATCAAGTACGACCTAAGGAACCATAGTAACCACCCCGCCATGATCGTTCCTCATTTTTTGCGTTTTTCGGCCAAACAACTAGAATTTCGCCTGATTCCCATATTTTCGTGTGTTATACCCACGCATTCCGAGTGGTCCAAAGAGCCGCGGACCCCGATCGCCTAAAATATTTCCGGACTATCAAGTAAGACCTAAGGAACCATAGTCACCGGCCAGCCATGATCGTTCCTAGTTTTTCCGTTTTTCGGCCAAAAAACTAGAATTCCGCGCGATTCCCATATTTTCGTGTCCTATAGCCCACGCCTTCCAAGTGAACCCGGGAACTCCGGACCCCTATCGCCTAAAATTTTTACGGACTATCAAATACGACCTAAGGAACCATAGTCACCGCCCAGCCATGATCATTCCTCATTTGTTGCGTTTTTCGGCCATCAAACTAGAATTTCGCCCGATTACAATATTTTTGTGTGCTATTGCCCACCCTTCCAAGTGGTTCCGGGACCCCCGGACCCCGATCGCCTAAAATTTTTCCGGGCCGTCAAATACGACCTAAGGAATCATAGTCACCGCCCCGCCATGATCGTTCCTAGTCTTTTGCATTTTTCAGCCAAAAAACTAGAATTCCGCACGATTTCCATATTTTCGTGTGCTTTAGCCCACGCCTTCAAAGGGGTCCCGGGAACCCCGAACCCCGATCGTCTAAAAAATTTCCGGGCCTTCAAATACGACCTAAGGAACCATAGTAACCACCCCGCCATGATCGTTCCTCATTTTTTGCGTTTTTCGGCCAAACAACTAGAATTTCGCCCGATTCCCATATTTTCGTGTGCTATACCCACGCATTCCTAGTGTTCCCAAGAGCCGAGGACCCCGATCGCCTAAAATATTTCTGGTCTATCAAATAAGACCTAAGGAACCATAGTCACCGCCCAGCCATGATCGTTCCTAATTTTTTTCGTTTTTCGGCCAAAAAACTAGAATTCCGCGCGATTCCCATATTTTCGTGTCCTATAGCCCACGCCTTCCAAGTGAACCCGGGAACTCCGGACCCCTATCGCCTAAAATTTTTCCGGACTATCAAATACGACCTAAGGAACCATAGTCACCGCCCAGCCATGATCATTCCTCAATTGTTGCGTTTTTCGGCCAAAATACTAGAATTCTGCCCGATTACAATATTTTTGTGTGCTATTCCCCACCCTTCCAAGTGGTTCCGGGACACCCGGACCCCGATCGCCTAAATTTTTTCCGGGCCATCAAATACGACCTAAGGAACCATAGTAACCGCCCTGCGATCATCGTTTCTCATTTTTTGCATTTTTCGGCCAAAAAACTAGAATTACGCCCGATTCCCATATTTTCGTGTGCTATACCCACGCCTTCCGAGTGGTCCCAAGAGCTGCGGACCCCGATCGCCTAAAATATTTCCGGACTATCAAATAAGACCTAAGGAACCATAGTCACCGCCCAGCCATGATCGTTCCTAGTTTTTTCCGTTTTTCGGCCAAAAAACTAGAATTCCGCCCGATTACAATATTTTTGTGTGCTATTGCCCACCCTTCCTAGTGGTCCCGGGAGCCGTGGACCCCGATCGCCCAAAATTTTCCGGGCCATCAAATACGACCTAAGGAACCATAGTAACCACCCCGCCATGATCGTTCTTCATTTTTGGTGTTTTTCGGCCAAACAACTAGAATTTCGCCTGATTCCCATATTTTCGTGTGCTATACCCACGCATTCCGAGTGGTCCCAAGAGCTGCGGACCCCGATCGCCTAAAATATTTCCGGACTATCAAATAAGACCTAAGGAACCATAGTCACCGCCCAACCATGATCGTTCCTAGTTTTTTCCGTTTTTCGGCCAAAAAACTAGAATTCCGCGCGATTCCCATATTTTCGTGTCCTATAGCCCACGCCTTCCAAGTGAACCCGGGAACTCCGGACCCCTATCGCCTAAAATTTTTCCGGACTATCAAATACGACCTAAGGAACCATAGTCACCGCCCAGCCATGATCATTCCTCATTTATTAAGTTTTTCGGCCAAAAAACTAGAATTCCGCCCGATTACAATATTTTTGTGTGCTATTGCCCACCCTTCCAAGTGGTTCCGGGACCCCCGGACCCCGATCGCCTAAAATTTTTCCGGTCCGTCAAATACAACCTAAGGAACCATAGTAACCGCCCTGCGATCATCGTTTCTCATTTTTTGCATTTTTCGGCCAAAAAACTAGATTTACGCCCGATTCCCATATTTTCGTGTGCTATACCCACGCCTTCCAAGTGGTCCGGGGAGCCGCGGACCCCGATCGCCTAAAATTTTTTCGAACTATCAAATACGACCTAAGGTACCATAGTCACCGCCCCACCATGATAGTTCCAAATGCTTTGCATTTTTCGGCCAAAAAACTAGAACTCCGCGTGATTTGCATATTTTCGTGTGCTATAGCTTACGCCTTCCTAGTGGTCCCGGGAGCCGTGGACCCCGATCGCCTAAAATTTTCCGGGCCATAAAATACGACCTAAGGAACCATAGTCACCGCCCCGCCATGATCGTTCCTCATTTATTGCGTTTTTCGGCCAAAAAGCTAGAAATCCGCTCGATTACCATCTTTTTATGTGCCCCACGCCTTCCGAGTGGGCCGGGCCGCCGGACTCGGATCGCCTAAAAAATTTTCGGGCCATCAATTAGGACCTAAGGAACCATAGTCACCGCCTCGCCATGATCGTTCCTCATTTTTTGCATTTTTTGGCCAAAAAACTAGAATTCCCCCCGATTCCCATATTTTTGTGTGCTATCGCCCACGCCTTCCGAGTGGGTCGGGCCCCCTGAGCCGGATCGCCTAAAACTTTTCCGGACTATCAAATACGACCTAGGGAACCATAGTCACCGCCCCGCCATGATCGTTCCTAGTCTTTTGCGTTTTTCAGCCAAAAAACTAGAATTCCGCGCGATTTCCATATTTTCGTGTGCCAAGCCCACGCCTTCAAAGGGGTCCCGGGAACCCCGAACCCCGATTGTCTAAAAATTTTCCGGGCCATCAAATACGACCTAAGGAACCATAATAACTACCCCGCCATGATCGTTCCTCATGTTTTGCATTTTTCGGCCAAACAACTAGAATTTCGCCCGATTCCCATATTTTCGTGTGCTATACCCACGCATTCCGAGTGGTCTCAAGAGCCGCGGAACCCGATCGCCTAAAATTTTTCTGGACTATCAAATAAGACCTAAGGAACCATAGTCACCACCCAGCCATGGTCCTTCCTAGTTTTTTCCGTTTTTCGGCCAAAAAACTAGAATTCCACGCGATTCCCATATTTTCGTGTCCTATAGCCCACGCCTTCCAAGTGAACCCGGGAACTCCGGACCCCTATCGCCTAAAATTTTTACGGACTATCAAATACGACCTAAGGAACCATAGTCACCGCCCAGCCATGATCATTCCTCATTTGTTGCGTTTTTCGGCCAAAAAACTAGAATTCCGCCCGATTACAATATTTTTGTGTGCTATTGCCCACCCTTCCAAGTGGTTCCGGGACCCCCGGACCCCGATCGCCTAAAATTTTTCCGGACTATCAAATATGACCTAAGGTACCATAGTCACCGCCTCACCATGATCGTTCCAAATGCTTTGCATTTTTCGGCCAAAAAACTAGAACTCCGCGCGATTTGCATATTTTCGTATGCTATAGCTTACGCCTTCCGAGTGGTCCCGGGAGCCGTGGACCCCGATCTCCTAAAATTTTTCGGGCCATCAAATACGACCTAATGAACCATAGTCACCGCCACGCCATGATCGTTCCTCATTTATTGCGTTTTTCGGCCAAAAAGCTAGAATTCCGCTCGATTACCCTATTTTTGTGTGCCCAACGCCTTCCGAGTGGGCCGAGCCGTCGGACTCGGATCGTCTAAAAACTTTTCGGGCCATCAACTAGGACCTAAGGAACCATAGTCACCGCCTTGCCATGATCGTTCCTCATTTTTTGCCTTTTTTGGCCAAAAAACTAAAATTCCGCCCGATTCCCATATTTTTGTGTGCTATCGCCCACGCCTTCCGAGTGGGTCGGGCCCCCTGGAGCCGGATCGCCTAAAATTTTTCCGGACTATCAAATACGACCTAAGAAACCATAGTCACCGCCTCGCCATGATCGTTCCTAGTCTTTTGCATTTATCAGCCAAAAAACTAGAATTCCGCACGATTTCCATATTTTCGTGTGCTTTAGCCCACGCCTTCAAAGGGGTCCCGGGAACCCCTATCCCCGATCGTCTAAAAATTTTCTGGGCCATCAAATACGACCTAAGGAACTATAGTAACCATCCCGCCATGATCGTTCCTCATTTTTTGCGTTTTTCGGCCAAACAACTAGAATTTCGCCTGATTCCCATATTTTCGTGTGTTATACCCACGCATTCCGAGTGGTCCAAAGAGCCGCGGACCCCGATCGCCTAAAATTTTCCGGACTATCAAATAAGACCTAAGGAACCATAGTCACCGCCTAGCCATGATCGTTTGCTAGTTTTTTCCGTTTTTCGGCCAAAAAACTAGAATTCCGCGCGATTCCAATATTTTCGTGTCCTATAGCCCACGCCTTCCAAGTGAACCCGGGAACTCCGGACCCCTATCGCCTATAATTTTTCCGGACTATCAAATACGACCAAAGGAACCATAGTCACCGCCGAGCCATGATCATTCCTCATTTGTTGCATTATTTTTGGCCAAAAAACTACAATTCCGCCCGATTACAATATTTTTGTGTGCTATTGCCCACCCTTCCAAGTGGTTCCGGGACCCCCGGACCCCGATCGCCTAAAATTTTTCTGGGCCGTCAAATATGACCTAAGGAACCATAGTAACCTCCCCGCGATCATCGTTTCTCATTTGTTGCGTTTTTCGGCCAAAAAACTAGAATTCCGCCCGATTACAATATTTTTGTGTGCTATTGCCCACCCTTCCAAGTGGTTCCGGGACCCCCGGACCCCGATCGCCTAAAATTTTTCCGAACTATCAAATATGACCTAAAGGTACCATAGTCACCGCCCCACCATGATCGTTCCAAATGCTTTGCATTTTTCGGCCAAAAAACTAGAACTCCGCGCGATTTGCATATTTTCGTGTGCTATAGCTTACGCCTTCCGAGTGGTCCCGGGAGCCATGGACCCCGATCTCCTAAAAATTTTCGGGCCATCAAATACGACCTAATGAACCATAGTCACCGCCACGCCATGATCGTTCCTCATTTATTGCGTTTTTCGGCCAAAAAGCTAGAATTTCGCTCGATTACCCTATTTTTGTGTGCCCCACGCCTTCCGAGTGGGCCGAGCCGCCGGACTCGGATCGTCTAAAAACTTTTCGGGCCATCAATTAGGACCTAAGGAACCATAGTCACCGCCTCGCCATGATCGTTCCTCATTTTTTGCCTTTTTTGGCCAAAAAACTAAAATTCCGCCCGATTCCCATATTTTTGTGTGCTATCGCCCACGCCTTCCGAGTGGGTCGGGCCCCCCGGAGCCGGATCGCCTAAAATTTTTCCGGACTATCAAATACGACCTAAGAAACCATAGTCACCGCCCCGCCATGATCGTTCCTAGTCTTTTGCGTTTTTCAGCCAAAAAACTAGAATTCCGCACGATTTCCATATTTTTGTGTGCTTTAGCCCACGCCTTCAAAGGGGTCCCGGGAACCCCGAACCCCGATCATCTAAAAATTTTCTGGGCCATCAAATACGACCTAAGGAACTATAGTAACCATCCCGCCATGATCGTTCCTCATTTTTTGTGTTTTTCGGCCAAACAACTAGAATTTCGCCCGATTCCCATATTTTCGTGTGCTATACCCACGCATTCCGAGTGGTCCCAAGAGCCGCGGACCCCGATCGCCTAAAATTTTCCGGACTATCAAATAAGACCTAAGGAACCATAGTCACCGCCTAGCCATGATCGTTTGCTAGTTTTTTCCGTTTTTCGGCCAAAAAACTAGAATTCCGCGCGATTCCAATATTTTCGTGTCCTATAGCCCACGCCTTCCAAGTGAACCCGGGAACTCCGGACCCCTATCGCCTAAAATTTTTCCGGACTATCAAATACGACCAAAGGAACCATAGTCACCGCCGAGCCATGATCATTCCTCATTTGTTGCATTATTTTTGGCCAAAAAACTACAATTCCGCCCGATTACAATATTTTTGTGTGCTATTGCCCACCCTTCCAAGTGGTTCCGGGACCCCCGGACCCCGATCGCCTAAAATTTTTCTGGGCCGTCAAATATGACCTTAGGAACCATAGTAACCTCCCCGCGATCATCGTTTCTCATTTGTTGCGTTTTTCGGCCAAAAAACTAGAATTCCGCCCGATTACAATATTTTTGTGTGCTATTGCCCACCCTTCCAAGTGGTTCCGGGACCCCCGGACCCCGATCGCCTAAAATTTTTCCGGACTATCAAATATGACCTAAAGGTACCATAGTCACCGCCCCACCATGATCGTTCCAAATGCTTTGCATTTTTTGGCCAAAAAACTAGAACTCCGCGCGATTTGCATATTTTCGTGTGCTATAGCTTACGCCTTCCGAGTGGTCCCGGGAGCCGTGGACCCCGATCTCCTAAAATTTTCCGGGCCATCAAATACGACCTAATGAACCATAGTCACCGCCACGCCATGATCGTTCCTCATTTATTGCGTTTTTCGGCCAAAAAGCTAGAATTCCGCTCGATTACCCTATTTTTGTGTGCCCCACGCCTTCCGAGTGGGCCGAGCCGCCGGACTCGGATCGTCTAAAAACTTTTCGGGCCATCAATTAGGACCTAAGGAACCATAGTCACCGCCTCGCCATGATCGTTCCTCATTTTTTGCCTTTTTTGGCCAAAAAACTAAAATTCCGCCTGATTCCCATATTTTTGTGTGCTATCGCCCACGCCTTCCGAGTGGGTCGGGCCCCCGGAGCCGGATCGCCTAAAATTTTTCCGGACTATCAAATACGACCTAAGAAACCATAGTCACCGCCCCGCCATGATCGTTCCTAGTCTTTTGCGTTTTTCAGCCAAAAAACTAGAATTCCGCACGATTTCCATATTTTCGTGTGCTTTAGCCCACGCCTTCAAAGGGGTCCCGGGAACCCCGAACCCCGATCATCTAAAAATTTTCTGGGCCATCAAAAACGACCTAAGGAACTATAGTAACCATCCCGCCATGATCGTTCCTCATTTTTTGTGTTTTTCGGCCAAACAACTAGAATTTCGCCCGATTCCCATATTTTCGTGTGCTATACCCACGCATTCCGAGTGGTCCCAAGAGCCGCGGACCCCGATCGCCTAAAATTTTCCGGACTATCAAATAAGACCTAAGGAACCATAGTCACCGCCTAGCCATGATCGTTTGCTAGTTTTTTCCGTTTTTCGGCCAAAAAACTAGAATTCCGCGCGATTCCCATATTTTCGTGTCCTATAGCCCACGCCTTCCAAGTGAACCCGGGAACTCCGGACCCCTATCGCCTAAAATTTTTCCGGACTATCAAATACGACCTAAGGAACCATAGTCACCGCCGAGCCATGATCATTCCTCATTTGTTGCATTATTTTTGGCCAAAAAACTACAATTCCGCCCGATTACAATATTTTTGTGTGCTCTTGCCCACCCTTCCAAGTGGTTCCGGGACCCCCGGACCCCGATCGCCTAAAATTATTCTGGGCCGTCAAATATGACCTAAGGAACCATAGAAACCTCCCCGCGATCATCGTTTCTCATTTTTTGCATTTTTCGACCAAAAAACTAGAATTACGCCCGATTCCCATATTTTCGTGTGCTATACCCACGCCTTCCTAGTGGTCCGGGGAGCCACGGACCCCGATCGCCTAAAATTTTTTCGGACTATCAAATACGACCTAAGGTACCATAGTCACCGCCCCACCATGATCGTTCCAAATGCTTTGCATTTTTCGGCTCAAAAACTAGAACTCCGCTCGATTTGCATATTTTCGTGTGCTAAAGCTTACGCCTTCCGAGTGGTCCCGGGAGCCGTGGACCCCGATCCCCTAAAATTTTCCGGGCCATCAAATACGACCTAAGGAACCATAGTCGTCGCCCCGCCATGATCGTTCCTCATTTATTGCGTTTTTCGGCCAAAAAGCTAGAATTCCGCTGGATTACCATATTTTTATGTGCCCCACGCCTTCCGAGTGGGCCGGGCCGCCGGACTCGGATCGCCTAAAAAATTTTCGGGCCATCAATTAGGACCTAAGGAACCATAGTCACCGCCTCGCCATGATCGTTCCTCATCTTTTGCATTTTTTGGCCAAAAAACTAGAATTCCGCCCGATTCCCATATTTTTGTGTGCTATCGCCCACGCCTTCCGAGTGGGTCGGGCCCCCCGGAGCCGGATAGCCTAAAAATTTTCCGGACTATCAAATACGACCTAAGGAACCATAGTCACTGCCCCGCCATGATCGTTCCTAGTCTTTTGCATTTTTCAGCCAAAAAACTAGAATTCCGCACGATTTCCATATTTTCGTGTGCTTTAGCCCACGCCTTCAAAGGGGTCCCGGGAACCCCTTACCCCGATCGTCTAAAAATTTTCCGGGCCATCAAATACGACCTAAGGAACCATAGTAACCACCCCGCCATGATCGTTCCTCATTTTTTGCGTTTTTCGGCCAAACAACTAGAATTTCGCCTGATTCCCATATTTTCGTGTGTTATACCCACGCATTCCGAGTGGTCCAAAGAGCCGCGGACCCCGATCGCCTAAAATATTTCCGGTCTATCAAATAAGACCTAAGGAACCATAGTCACCGCCCAGCCATGATCGTTCCTAGTTTTTTCCGTTTTTCGGCCAAAAAACTAGAATTCCGCGCGATTCCCATATTTTCGTGTCCTATCGCCCACGCCTTCCAAATGAACCCGGGAATTCCGGACCCCTATCGCCTAAAATTTTTACGGACTATCAAATACGACCAAAGGAACCATAGTCACCGCCCAGCCATGATCATTCCTCATTTGTTGCGTTTTTCGGCCATCAAACTAGAATTTCGCCCGATTACAATATTTTTGTGTGCTATTGCCCACTCTTCCAAGTGGTTCCGGGACCCCCGGACCCCGATCGCCTAAAATTTTTCCGGGCCGTCAAATACAACCTAAGGAACCATAGTCACCGCCCCGCCATGATCGTTCCTAGTCTTTTGCATTTTTCAGCCAAAAAACTAGAATTCCGCTCGATTTCCATATTTTCGTGTGCTTTAGCCCACGCCTTCAAAGGGGTCCCGGGAACCCCGAACCCCGATCGTCTAAAAAATTTCCAGGCCATCAAATACGACCTAAGGAACCATAGTAACCACCCCGCCATGATCGTTCCTCATTTTTTGCATTTTTCGGCCAAACAACTAGAATTTCGCCCGATTCCCATATTTTCGTGTGCTATACCCATGCATTCCTAGTGTTCCCAAGAGCCGAGGACCCCGATCGCCTAAAATATTTCTGGTCTATCAAATAAGACCTAAGGAACCATAGTCACCACCCAGCCATGATCGTTCCTAGTTTTTTCTGTTTTTCGGCCAAAAAACTAGAATTCCGCGCGATTCCCATATTTTCGTGTCCTATAGCCCACGCCTTCCAAGTGAACCCGGGAACTCCGGACCCCTATCGCCTAAAATTTTTCCGGACTATCAAATACGACCTAAGGAACCATAGTCACCGCCCAGCCATGATCATTCCTCATTTGTTGCGTTTTTCGGCCAAAAAACTAGAATTCCGCCCGATTACAATATTTTTGTGTGCTATGGCCCACCCTTCCAAGTGGTTCCGGGACCCCCGGACCCCGATCGCCTAAATTTTTTCCGGGCCATCAAATACGACCTAAGGAACCATAGTAACCGCCCGCGATCATCGTTTCTCATCTTTTGCATTTTTCGGCCAAAAAACTAGAATTACGTCCGATTCCCATATTTTTGTGTGCTATACCCACGCCTTCCAAGTGGTACGGGGTGCCGCAGACCCCGATCGCCTAAAATTTTTCTAGACTATAAAATACGACCTAAGGTACCATAGTCACCGCCCCACAATGATCGTTCCAAATGCTTTGCATATTTCGGCCAAAAAACTAGAACTCCGCGCGATTTGCATATTTTCGTGTGCTATAGCTTACGCCTTCCGAGTGGTCCCGGGAGCCGTGGACCCCGATCGCCTAAAATTTTCCGGGCCATCAAATACAACCTAAGGAACCATAGTCACCGCCCCGCCATGATCGTTCCTCATTTATTGCATTTTTCGGCCAAAAAACTAGAATTCCGCTCGATTACCATATTTTTGTGTGCTATTGCCCACGCCTTCCGAGTGGGCCGGGCCGCTGGACTCGGATCGCCTAAAAAATTTTCTGGCCATCAATTAGGACCTAAGGAACCATAGTCACCTCCTCGCCATGATCGTTCCTCATTTTTTGCATTTTATTGGCCAAAACACTAGAATTCCGCCCCGATTCCCATATTTTTGTGTGCTATCGCCCACGCCTTCCGAGTGGGTCGGGCCCCCGGAGCCGGATCGCCTAAAAATTTTCCGGACTATCAAATACGACCTAAGGAACCATAGTCACCGCCCCGCCATGATCGTTCCTAGTCTTTTGCATTTTTCAGCCAAAAAATTAGAATTCCGTGCGATTTCCATATTTTCGTGTGCTTTAGCCCACGCCTTCCAAGCGGTCCCGGGAACCCCGAACCCCGATCGCCTAAAAATTTTCCGGGCCATCAAATACGACCTAAGGAACCATAGTAACCACCCCGCCATGAACGTTCCTCATTTTTTGCGTTTTTCGGCCAAACACATAGAATTCCGCGCGATTCCCATATTTTTATGTGTTATAGCCCACGCCTTCCGAGTGGTCCCGGGACCTCCTGACCCCTATCGCCTAAATTTTTTCCGGACTATCAAATACGACCTAAGGAACCATAGTATCCTCCCCGCCATGATCGTTCCTCATTTTTTGCGTTTTTCGGCCAAACAACAAGAATTTCGCGCGATTCCCATATTTTTGTGTGTTATAGCCCACGCCTTCCGAGTGGTCCCGGGACCTCCGGACCCCTATCGCCTTATATTTTTCCGGACTATCAAATAAGACCAAAGGAACCATAGTCACCGCCCTGCCAAGATCTTTCCACATTTTTTTCATGTTAATGAAAAAGACCTAGAATTTCGCCCGATTCCCATATTTTCATGTGCTATACCCACGCATTCCGAGTGGTCCCAAGAGCCGCGGACCCCGATCGCCTAAAATTTTTCCGGGCAATCAAATACGACCTAAGGAACCATATTATCTACCCCGTCATGATCGTTCCTTATTTTTTGCGTTTTTCGGCCAAACAACTAGAATTTCGCCCGATTCCTATATTTTCGTGTGCTATACCCACGCATTCCGAGTGGTCCCAAGAGACGCGGACCCCGATAGCCTAAAATTTTTCCGGACTATCAAATAAGACCTAAGGAACCATAGTCACTGCCCAGCCATGATCGTTCCTAGTTTTTTTCGTTTTTTGGCCAAAAAACTAGAATTCTGCGCGATTCCCATATTTTCGTGTCCTATAGCCCACGCCTTCCAAGTGAACCCGGGAACTCCGGACCCCTATCGCCTAAAATTTTTACAGACTATCAAATACCTCCTAAGGAACCATAGTCACCGCCTAGCCATGATCATTCCTCATTTGTTGCGATTTTCAGCCAAAAAACTAGAATTCCGCCCGATTACAATATTTTTGTGTGCTTTTTCCCACCCTTCCAAGTGGTTCCGGGACCCCCGGACCCCGATCGCCTAAAATTTTTTCGGGCCATCAAATACGACCTAAGGGACCATAGTAACCGCCCTGCCATCATCGTTTCTCTTTTTTGCATTTTTCGGCCAAAAAACTAGAATTACGCCCGATTCCCATATTTTCGTGTGCTATACCCACGCCTTCCAAGTGGTGCGGGGAGCCGCGGACCCCGATCGCCTAAAATTTTTCCGGACTATCAAATACGACCTAAGGTACCATAGTCACCGCCCCACCATGATCGTTCCAAATGCTTTGCATTTCTCGGCCAAAAAACTAGAACTCCGCGCGATTTGCATATTTTATTGTGCTATAGCTTACGCCTTCCGAGTGGTCCCGGGAGCCGTGGACCCCGATCGCCTAAAATTTTCCGGGCCATCAAATACGACCTAAGGAACCATAGTCACCGCCCCGCTATGATCGTTCCTCATTTATTACATTTTTCGGCCAAAAAACTAGAATTCCGCTCGATTACCATATTTTTGTGTGTTATATTGCCCACGCCTTCCGAGTGGGCCAGGCCGCCGGACTCGGATCGCCTAAAGAAATTTCGGGCCATCAATTAGGACCTAAGGAACCATAGTCACCATCTCACCATGATCGTTCCTCATGTTTTGCATTTTTTGCCAAAAAACTAGAATTTCGCTCGATTACCATATTTTTGTGTGCTATTGCCCACGCCTTCCGAGTGGGCCCGGCCGCCAGACTCGGATCGCCTAAAAAAATTTCTGGCCATCAATTAGGACCTTAGGAACCATAGTCACCGCCTCGCCATGATCGTTCCTCATTTTTTGCATTGTTTGGCCTAAAAACTAGAATTCCGCCCGATTCCCATATTTTTGTGTGCTATCGCCCACGCCCTCCGAGTGGGTCGGGCCGCCGGAGCCGGATCGCCTAAAAATTTTCCGGACTATCAAATATCACCTAAGGAACCATAGTCACTTCCCCGCCATGATTGTTCCTAGTTTTTTGCGTTTTTCAGCCAAAAAACTAGAATTCCGCGCGATTTCCTTATTTTCGTGTGCTTTAGCCCATGCCTTCCAAGGAGTCCCGGGAACCCCGAATCCCGATCGCCTAAAAAAATTTCGAGGCCATCAAATACGACCTAAGGAACCATAGTAACCACCCCGCCATGATTGTTCCTCATTTGTTGCGTTTTTTGGCCAAAAAACTAGAATTCCGCCCGATTACAATATTTTTGTGTGCTATTGCCCACCCTTCCAAGTGGTTCCGGGACCCCCGGACCCCGATCGCCTAAAATTTTTCCGGGCCGTCAAATACGACCTAAGAAACCATAGTAACCACCCCGCGATCATCGTTTCTCATTTTTTCCATTTTTCGGCCAAAAACCTAGAATTACGCCCGATTCCCATATTTTCGTGTCCTATACCCACGCCTTCCAAGTGGTCCGGGGAGCCGCGGACCCCGATCCCCTAAAAATGTTCCGGACTATCAAATACGACCTAAGGTACCATAGTCACCGCCCCACCATGATCGTTCCAAATGCTTTGCATTTTTCGGCCAAAAAACTAGAACTCCGCGCGATTTGCATGTTTTCGTGTGCTATAGGTTACGCCTTCCGAGTGGTCCCGGGAGACGTGGACCCCGATCGCCTAAACTTTTCCGGGCCATCAAATACGACCTAAGGAACCATAGTCACCGCCCCGCCATGATCGTTCCTCATTTATTGCATTTTTCGGCCAAAAAACTAGAATTCCGCTCGATTACCATATTTTTGTGTGCTATTGCCCACGCCTACTGAGTGGGCCGGGCCGCCGGACTCGGATCGCCTAAAAATATTTCTGGCCATCAATTAGGACCAAAGGAACCATAGTCACCGCCTCTCCATGATCGTTCCTCATTTTTTGCATTTTTTGGCCAAAAAACTAGAATTCCGCCCGATTCCCATATTTTTGTGTGCTATCGCCCACGCCTTCCGAGTTGTTCGGGCCCCCCGGAGCCGGATCGCCTAAAAATTTTCCGGACTATGAAATACGACCTAAGAAACCATAGTCACCGCCCCGCCATGATCGTTCCTAGTCTTTTGCGTTTTTCATCCAAAAAACTAGAATTCCGCGCGATTTCCATATTTTCGTGTGCTTTAGCCCATGCCTTCCAAGGGGTCCCGGGAACCCCAAACCCCGATCGTCTAAAAATTTTTCGGGCCATCAAATACGACCTAAGGAACCATAGTAACCACCCCTCCATGATCGTTCCTGATTTTTTGCGTTTTTCGGCCAAACAACTAGAATTTCGCCCGATTCCCATATTTTCGTGTGCTATACCCACGCATTCCGAGTGGTCCCAAGAGCCGCGGACCCCGATCGCCTAAAATTTTTCCGGACTATCAAATAATACCTAAGGAACCATAGTCACCGCCCAGCCACGATCGTTCCTAGTTTTTTCCATTTTTCGGCCAAAAAACTAGAATTCCGCGCGATTCCCTTATTTTCGTGTCCTATAGCCCACGCCTTCCAAGTGAACCCGGGAACTCCGGACCCCTATCGCCTAAAATTTTTCCGGACTATCAAATACGACCTAAGGAACCATAGTCACCGCCCAGCCATGATCATTCCTCATTTGTTGCATTTTTCGGCCAAAAAACTAGAATTCCGCCCGATTACAATACTTTTATGTGCTATTGCCCACCCTTCCAAGTGGTTCCGGGACCCCCGGACCCCGATCGCCTAAAATTTTTTCGGGCCGTCAAATACGACCTAAGGAACCATAGTAACCGCCCCGCGATCATCGTTTCTCATTTTTTGCATTTTTCGGCCAAAAAACTAGAATTACGCCCGATTCCCATATTTTCGTGTGTTATACCCATGCCTTCCAAGTGGTCCAGGGAGCCGCGGACCCCGATCGCCTAAAATTTTTCAAGACTATCAAATATGACCTAAGGTACCATAGTCACTGCCCCACCATGATCGTTCCAAATGCTTTGCATTTTTCGGCCAAAAAACTAGAACTCCGCGCGATTTGCATATTTTCGTGTGCTATAGCTTACGCCTTCCGAGTGGTCCCGGGAGCCGTGGACCCCGATCGCCTAAAATTTTCCGGGCCATCAAATACGACCTAAGGAACCATAGTCACCGCCCCGCCATGATCGTTCCTCATTTATTGCATTTTTCGGCCAAAAAACTAGAATTCCGCTCGATTACCATATTTTTGTGTGTTGTTGCCCACGCCTTCCGAGTGGGCCGGGCCGCTGGACTCGGATCGCCTAAAAAATTTTCTGGCTATCAATTAGGACCTAAGGAACCATAGTCACCGCCTCGCCATGATCGTTCCTCATTTTTTGCATTTTTTGGCCAAAAAACTAGAATTCCGCCCGATTCCCATATTTTTGTGTGCTATCGCCCACGCCTTCCGAGTGGGTCGGGCCCCCCGGAGCCGGATCGCCTAAAAATTTTCCGGACTATCAAATACGACCTAAGGAACCATAGTCACTGTCCCACCATGATCGTTCCTAGTCTTTTGCGTTTTTCAACTAAAAAACTAGAATTCCGCGCGATTTCTATATTTTCATGTGCTTTAGCCTACGCCATCCAAGGGGTCCCGGGAACCCCGAACCCCAATCGCCTAAAAAATTTTTGGGCCATCAAATACGACCTAAGGAACCATAGTAACCACCCCGCCATGATCGTTCCTCATTTCTTGCATTTTGCGGCCAAACAACTAGAATTCCGCGCGATTCCCATATTTTTGTGTGTTATAGCCCACGCCTTCCGAGTGGTCCCGGGACATCCTGACCCCTATTGCCTAAAATTTTTCCGGACTATCAAATACGACCTAAGGAACCATAGTATCCGCCCCGCCATGATCGTTCCTCATTTTTTGCGTTTTTCGGCCAAACAACTAGAATTAAGCGCGATACCCATATTTTTGTGTGCTATTGCCCACCCTTCCAAGTGGTTCCGGGACGCCCGGACCCCGATCGCCTAAAATTTTTCTGGGCCGTCAAATACGACATAAGGAACCATAGTAACCGCCCCTCCATCATCGTTACTCATTTTTTACATTTTTGGTCCAAAAAACTAGAATTACGCCCGATTCCCATATTTTCGTGTGCTATACCCACGCCTTCCAAGTGGTCCGGGGAGCCGCGGACCCCGATCGCCTAAAATTTTTCCGGACTATCAAATACGACCTAAGGTACCATAGTCACCGCCCCACCATGATCGTTCCAAATGCTTTGCATTTCTCGGCCAAAAAACTAGAACTCCGCGCGATTTGCATATTTTCGTGTGCTATAGCTTATGCCTTCCGAGTGGTCCCGGGAGCCGTGGGCCCCGATCGCCTAAAATTTTCCGGGCCATCAAATATGACCTAAGGAACCATAGTCACCGCCCCGCCATGATCGTTCCTCATTTATTGCGTTTTTCGGCCAAAAAGCTAGAATTCTGCTCGATTACCATATTTTTGTGTGCCCCACGCCTTCCGAGTGGGCCGGGCCGCCGGACTCGGATCGCCTAAAAAGTTTTCGGGCCATCAATTAGGCCCTAAGGAACCATAGTCACCGCCTCGCCATGATCGTTCCTCATTTTTTGCATTTTTTGGCCAAAAAACTAGAATTTCGCCCGATTCCCATATTTTTGTGTGCTATCGCCCACGCCTTCCGAGTGGTTCGGGCCCCCCGGAGCCGGATCGCCTAAAACTTTTCCGGACTATCAAATACAACCTAAGGAACCATAGACACCGCCCCGCCATGATCGTTCCTAGTCTTTTGCATTTTTCACCGCCCCACCATGATCGTTCCAAATGCTTTGCATTTATCGGCCAAAAAACTAGAACTCCGCGCGATTTGCTTATTTTCGTGTGCTATAGTTTACGCCTTCCGAGTGGTCCCGGGAGCCGTGGTCCCCGATCGCCTAAAAATTTTCGGGCCATCAAATATGACCTAAGGAACCATAGTCACCGCCCCGCCATGATCGTTCCTCATTTATTGCATTTTTTGGCCAAAAAACTAGAATTCCGCTCGATTACCATATTTTTGTGTGCTATTGCCCACGCCTTCAGAGTGGGCCGGGCCGCTGGACTCGGATCGCCTAAAAAATTTTCTGGCCATCAATTAGGACCTAAGGAACCATAGTCACCGCCTCGCCATGATCGTTCCTCATTTTTTGCATTTTTTGGCCAAAAAACTAGAATTCCGCCCGATTCCCATATTTTTGTGTGCTATCGCCCACGCCTTCCGAGTGGGTCGGGCCCCCGGAGCCGGATCGCCTAAAAATTTTCCGGACTATCAAATACGACCTAAGGAACCATAGTCACCGCCCCGCCATGATCGTTCCTAGTATTTTGCATTTTTCAACCAAAAAACTAGAATTCCGCGCGATTTCCATATTTTCGTGTGCTTTAGCCCACGCTTTCCAAGGGGTCGCGGGAACCCCGAACCCCGATCGCCTAAAAACATTTTGGGCCATCAAATACGACCTAAGGAACCATAGTAACCACCCCGCCATGATCGTTCCTCATTTTTTGCATTTTTCGGCCAAACAACTAGAATTCCGCGCGATTCCCATATTTTTGTGTGTTATAGCCCACGCTTTCCGAGTGGTCCCGGGACCTCCTGACCCCTATCGCCTAAAAATTTTCCGGACTATCAAATACGACCTAAGGAAACATAGTATCCGCCCCGCCATGATCGATCCTCATTTTTTGCGTTTTTCGGCCAAACAACTAGAATTAAGCGCGATACCCATATTTTTGTGTGCTATTGCCCACCCTTCCAAGTGGTTCCGGGACGCCCGGACCCCGATCGCCTAAAATTTTTCTGGGCCGTCAAATACGACATAAGGAACCATAGTAACCGCCCCTCCATCATCGTTACTCATTTTTTGCATTTTTGGGCCAAAAAACTAGAATTACGCCCGATTCCCATATTTTCGTGTGCTATACCCACGCCTTCCAAGTTGTCCGGTGAGCCGCGGACCCCGATCGCCTAAAATTTTTCCGGACTATCAAATACGACCTAAGGTACCATAGTCACTGCCCCACCATGATCGTTCCAAATGCTTTGCATTTTTGGGCCAAAAAACTAGAACTCCGCGCGATTTGCATATTTTCGTGTGCTATAGATTATGCCTTCCGAGTGGTCCCGGGAGCCGTGGACCCCGATCGCCTAAAATTTTCCGGGCCATCAAATACAACCTAAGGAACCATAGTCACCGCCCCGCCATGATCGTTCCTCATTTATTGCATTTTTCGGCCAAAAAGCTAGAATTCCGCTCGATTACCATATTTTTGTGTGCCCCACGCCTTCCGAGTGGGCCGGGCCGCCAAACTCGGATCGCCTAAAAAGTTTTCAGGCCATCAATTAGGACCTAAGGAACCATAGTCACCGCCTCTCCATGGTCGTTCCTCATTTTTTGCATTTTTGGGCCAAAAAACTAGAATTCCGCCCGATTCCCATATTTTTGTGTGCTATCGCCCACGCCTTCCGAGTGGTTCGGGACCTCCGGACCCCTATCGCCTAATATTTTTCCGGACTATCAAATAAGACCAAAGGAACCATAGTCACCTCCCTGCCAAGATCTTTCCACATTTTTTGCATGTTACTGAAAAAGACCTAGAATTTCGCTCGATTCCCATATTTTCGTGTGCTATACCCCCGCATTCCGAGTGGTCACAAGAGCCTCGGACCCCGATCGCCTAAAAATTTTCCGGGCAATCAAATACGACCTAAGGAACCATAGTATCCGCCTCGCCATGATCGTTCCTCATTTTTTGCATTTTTTGGCCAAAAAACTAGAATTTCGCCCGATTCCCATATTTTTGTGTGCTATCGCCCACGCCTTCCGAGTGGTTCGGGCCCCCCGGAGCCGGATCGCCTAAAACTTTTCCGGACTATCAAATACAACCTAAGGAACCATAGACACCGCCCCGCCATGATCGTTCCTAGTCTTTTGCATTTTTCACCGCCCCACCATGATCGTTCCAAATGCTTTGCATTTATCGGCCAAAAAACTAGAACTCCGCGCGATTTGCATATTTTCGTGTGCTATAGTTTACGCCTTCCGAGTGGTCCCGGGAGCCGTGGACCCCGATCGCCTAAAAATTTTCGGGCCATCAAATACAACCTAAGGAACCATAGTCACCGCCCCGCCATGATCGTTCCTCATTTATTGCATTTTTCGGCCAAAAAGCTAGAATTCCGCTCGATTACCATATTTTTTTGTGCCCCACGCCTTCCGAGTGGGCCGGGCCGCCGGACTCGGATCGCCTAAAAAGTTTTCGGGCCATCAATTAGGACCTAAGGAACCATAGTCACCGCCTCTCCATGGTCGTTCCTCATTTTTTGCATTTTTGGGCCAAAAAACTAGAATTCCGCCCGATTCCCATATTTTTGTGTGCTATCGCCCACGCCTTCCGAGTGGTTCGGCCAAACAACTAGAATTTCGCGCGATTCCCATATTTGTGTGTGCTATTGCCCACCCTTCCAAGTGGTTCCGGGACCCCCGGGACCCCCGGACCCCGATCGCCTAAAATTTTTCCGGGCCGTCAAATACGACCTAAGGAACCCTAGTAACCGCCCCTCCATCATCGTTACTCATTTTTTGCATTTTTGGGCCAAAAAACTAGAATTACGCCCGATTCCCATATTTTCGTGTGCTATACCCACGCCTTCCAAGTTGTCCGGGGAGCCGCGGACCCCGATCGCCTAAAATTTTTCCGGACTATCAAATACGACCTAAGGTACCATAGTCACCGCCCCACCATGATCGTTCCAAATGCTTTGCATTTTTGGGCCAAAAAACTAGAACTCCGCGCGATTTGCATATTTTCGTGTGCTATAGATTATGCCTTCCGAGTGGTCCCGGGAGCCGTGGACCCCGATCGCCTAAAATTTTCCGGGCCATCAAATACAACCTAAGGAACCATAGTCACCGCCCCGCCATGATCGTTCCTCATTTATTGCATTTTTCGGCCAAAAAGCTAGAATTCCGCTCGATTACCATATTTTTGTGTGCCCCACGCCTTCCGAGTGGGCCGGGCCGCCGGACTCGGATCGCCTAAAAAGTTTTCGGGCCATCAATTAGGACCTAAGGAACCATAGTCACCGCCTCTCCATGGTCGTTCCTCATTTTTTGCATTTTTGGGCCAAAAAACTAGAATTCCGGACTATCAAATACAACCTAAGGAACGATAGACACCGCCCCGCCATGATCGTTCCTAGTCTTTTGCATTTTTCAGCCAAAAAAGTAGAATTCCGCGCGATTTCCATTTTTTTGTGTGTTATAGCCCACGCCTACCGAGTGGTCCGGGGACCTCCTGACCCCTATCGCCTAAAATTTTTCCGGACTATCAAATCCGACCTAAGGAACCATAGTATCTGCCCCGCCATGATCTTTCCTCATTTTTTGCGTTTTTCCGCCAAACAACTAGAATTCCGCGCGATTCCCATATTTTTGTGTGTTATAGCCCACGCCTTCCGAGTGGTCCCGGGACCTCCGGACCCCTATCGCCTAATATTTTTCCGGACTATCAAATAATACCAAAGGAACCATAGTCACCTCCTTGCCAAGATCTTTCCACATTTTTTGCATGTTACTGAAAAAGACCTAGAATTTCGCTCGATTCCCATATTTTCGTGTGCTATACCCACGCATTCCGAGTGGTCACAAGAGCCTCGGACCCCGATCGCCTAAAAATTTTCCGGGCAATCAAATACGACCTAAGGAACCATAGTATCCGCCCCGCCATGATCGTTCCTTATTTTTTGCATTTTTCGGCCAAACAACTAGAATTCCGCGCGATTCCCATATTTTTGTGTGTTATAGCCCACACCTTCCGAGTGGTCTCGGGACCTCCGGACCCCTATCGCCTAATATTTTTCCGGACTATCAAATAAGACCAAAGGAACCATAGTCACCTCCCTGCCAAGATCTTTCCACATTTTTTGCATGTTACTGAAAAAGACCTAGAATTTGGCTCGATTCCCATATTTTCGTGTGCTATACCCACGCATTCCGAGTGGTCACAAGAGCCTCGGACCCCGATCGCCTAAAAATTTTCCGGGCAATCAAATACGACCTAAGGAACCATAGTATCCGCCTCGCCATGATCGTTCCTCATTTTTTGCATTTTTTGGCCAAAAAACTAGAATTTCGCCCGATTCCCATATTTTTGTGTGCTATCGCCCACGCCTTGCGAGTGGTTCGGGCCCCCCGGAGCCGGATCGCCTAAAACTTTTCCGGACTATCAAATACAACCTAAGGAACCATAGACACCGCCCCGCCATGATCGTTCCTAGTCTTTTGCATTTTTCACCGCCCCACCATGATCATTCCAAATGCTTTGCATTTATCGGCCAAAAAACTAGAACTCCGCGCAATTTGCATATTTTCGTGTGCTATAGTTTACGCCTTCCGAGTGGTCCCGGGAGCCGTGGTCCCCGATCGCCTAAAAATTTTCGGGCCATCAAATACGACCTAAGGAACCATAGTCACCGCCCCGCCATGATCGTTCCTCATTTATTGCATTTTTTGGCCAAAAAACTAGAATTCCGCTCGATTACCATATTTTTGTGTGCTATTGCCCACGCCTTCCGAGTGGGCCGGGCCGCTGGACTCGGATCGCCTAAAAAATTTTCTGGCCATCAATTAGGACCTAAGGAACCATAGTCACCGCCTCGCCATGATCGTTCCTCATTTTTTGCATTTTTTGGCCAAAAAACTAGAATTCCGCCCGATTCCCATATTTTGTGTGCTATCGCCCACGCCTTCCGAGTGGGTCGGGCCCCCCGGAGCCGGATCGCCTAAAAATTTTCCGGACTATCAAATACGACCTAAGGAACAATAGTCACCGCCCCGCCATGTTCGTTCCTAGTATTTTGCGTTTTTCAACCAAAAAACTAGAATTCCGCGCGATTTCCATATTTTCGTGTGCTTTAGCCCACGCTTTCCAAGGGGTCCCGGGAACCCCGAACCCCGATCGCCTAAAAACATTTTGGGCCATCAAATACGACCTAAGGAACCATAGTAACCACCCCGCCATGATCGTTCCTCATTTTTTGCATTTTTCGGCCAAACAACTAGAATTCCGCGACGATTCCCATATTTTTGTGTGTTATAGCCCACGCCTTCCGAGTGGTCCCGGGACCTCCTGACCCCTATCGCCTAAAAATTTTCCGGACTATCAAATACGACCTAAGGAACCATAGTATCCGCCCCGCCATGATCGATCCTCATTTTTTGCGTTTTTCGGCCAAACAACTAGAATTTCGCGCGATTCCCATATTTGTGTGTGCTATTGCCCACCCTTCCAAGTGGTTCCGGGACCCCCGGACCCCGATCGCCTAAAATTTTTCCGGGCCGTCAAATACGACCTAAGGAACCCTAGTAACCGCCCCTCCATCATCGTTACTCATTTTTTGCATTTTTGGGCCAAAAACTAGAATTACGCCCGATTCCCATATTTTCGTGTGCTATACCCACGCCTTCCAAGTTGTCCGGGGAGCCGCGGACCCCGATCGCCTAAAATTTTTCCGGACTATCAAATACGACCTAAGGTACCATAGTCACCACCCCACCATGATCGTTCCAAATGCTTTGCATTTATCGGCCAAAAAACTAGAACTCCGCGCGATTTGCATATTTTCGTGTGCTATAGATTATGCCTTCCGAGTGGTCCCGGGAGCCGTGGACCCCGATCGCCTAAAATTTTCCGGGCCATCAAATACAACCTAAGGAACCATAGTCACTGCCCCGCCATGATCGTTCCTCATTTATTGCGTTTTTCGGCCAAAAAGCTAGAATTTCGCTCGATTACCATATTTTTGTGTGCCCCACGCCTTCCGAGTGGGCCGGGCCGCCGGACTCGGATCGCCTAAAAAGTTTTCGGGCCATCAATTAGGACCTAAGGAACCATAGTCACCGCCTCTCCATGGTCGTTCCTCATTTTTTGCATTTTTGGGCCAAAAAACTAGAATTCCGCCCGATTCCCATATTTTTGTGTGCTATCGCCCACGCCTTCCGAGTGGTTCGGGACCCCCAGAGCCGGATCGCCTAAAAATTTCCGGACTATCAAATACAACCTAAGGAACGATAGACACCGCCCCGCCATGATCGTTCCTAGTCTTTTGCATTTTTCAGCCAAAAAACTAGAATTCCGCGCGATTTCCATTTTTTTGTGTGTTATAGCCCACGCCTACCGAGTGGTCCGGGGACCTCCTGACCCCTATCGCCTAAAATTTTTCCGGACTATCAAATACGACCTAAGGAACCATAGTATCTGCCCCGCCATGATCTTTCCTCATTTTTTGCGTTTTTCGGCCAAACAACTAGAATTCCGCGCGATTCCCATATTTTTGTGTGTTATAGCCCACGCCTTTCGAGTGGTCCCGGGACCTCCGGACCCCTATCGCCTAATATTTTTCCGGACTATCAAATAATACCAAAGGAACCATAGTCACCTCCCTGCCAAGATCTTTCCACATTTTTTGCATGTTACTGAAAAAGACCTAGAATTTCGCTCGATTCCCATATTTTCGTGTGCTATACCCACGCATTCCGAGAGGTCACAAGAGCCTCGGACCCCGATCGCCTAAAAATTTTCCGGGCAATCAAATACGACCTAAGGAACCATAGTATCCGCCCCGCCATGATCGTTCCTTATTTTTTGCATTTTTCGGCCAATCAACTAGAATTCCGCGCGATTCCCATATTTTTGTGTGTTATAGCCCACACCTTCCGAGTGGTCTCGGGACCTCCGGACCCCTATCGCCTAATATTTTTCCGGACTATCAAATAAGACCAAAGGAACCATAGTCACCTCCCTGCCAAGATCTTTCCACATTTTTTGCATGTTACTGAAAAAGACCTAGAATTTCGCTCGATTCCCATATTTTCGTGTGCTATACCCACGCATTACGAGTGGTCACAAGAACCTCGGACCCCGATCGCCTAAAAATTTTCTGGGCAATCAAATACGACCCAAGGAACCATAGTATCCGCCTCGCCATGATCGTTCCTCATTTTTTGCATTTTTTGGCCAAAAAACTAGAATTTCGCCCGATTCCCATATTTTTTTGTGCTATCGCCCACGCCTTCCGAGTGGTTCGGGCCCCCCGGAGCCGGATCGCCTAAAACTTTTCCGGACTATCAAATACAACCTAAGGAACCATAGACACCGTCCCGCCATGATCGTTCCTAGTCTTTTGCATTTTTCACCGCCCCACCATGATCGTTCCAAATGCTTTGCATTTATCGGCCAAAAAACTAGAACTCCGCGCAATTTGCATATTTTCGTGTGCTATAGTTTACGCCTTCCGAGTGGTCCCGGGAGCCGTGGTCCCCGATCGCCTAAAAATTTTCGGGCCATCAAATATGACCTAAGGAACCATAGTCACCGCCCCGCCATGATCGTTCCTCATTTATTGCATTTTTTGGCCAAAAAACTAGAATTCCGCTCGATTACCATATTTTTGTGTGCTATTGCCCACGCCTTCCGAGTGGGCCGGGCCGCTGGACTCGGATCGCCTAAAAAGTTTTCTGGCCATCAATTAGGACCTAAGGAACCATAGTCACCGCCTCGCCATGATCGTTCCTCATTTTTTGCATTTTTTAGCCAAAAAACTAGAATTCCGCCCGATTCCCATATTTTTGTGTGCTATCGCCCACGCCTTCCGAGTGGGTCGGGCCCCCCGGAGCCGGATCGCCTAAAAATTTTTCGGACTATCAAATACGACCTAAGGAACCATAGTCACCGCCCCGCCATGATCGTTCCTAGTATTTTGCGTTTTTCAACCAAAAAATAGAATTCCGCGCGATTTCCATATTTTTGTGTGCTTTAGCCCACGCTTTCCAAGGGGTCCCGGGAACCCCGAACCCCGATCGCCTAAAAACATTTTGGGCCATCAAATACGACCTAAGGAACCATAGTAACCACCCCGCCATGATCGTTCCTCATTTTTTGCATTTTTCGGCCAAACAACTAGAATTCCGCGCGATTCCCATATTTTTGTGTGTTATAGCCCACGCCTTCCGAGTGGTCCCGGGACCTCCTGACCCCTATCGCCTAAAAATTTTCCGGACTATCAAATACGACCTAAGGACCATAGTATCCGCCCCGCCATGATCGATCCTCATTTTTTGCGTTTTTCGGCCAAACAACTAGAATTTCGCGTGATTCCCATATTTGTGTGTGCTATTGCCCACCCTTCCAAGTGGTTCCGGGACCCCCGGACCCCGATCGCCTAAAATTTTTTCGGGCTGTCAAATACGACCTAAGGAACCCTAGTAACCGCCCCTGCCATCATCGTTTCTCATTTTTTACATTTTTCGGCCAAAAAACTAGAATTACGCCCGATTCCCATATTTTCGTGTGCTATACCCACGCCTTCCAAGTTGTCCGGGGAGCCGCGGACCCCGATCGCCTAAAATTTTTTCGGACTATCAAATACGACCTAAGGTACCATAGTCACCGCCCCACCATGATCGTTCCAAATGCTTTGCATTTTTGGGCCAAAAAACTAGAACTCCGCGCGATTTGCATATTTTCGTGTGCTATAGATTATGCCTTCCGAGTGGTCCCGGGAGCCGTGGACCCCGATCGCCTAAAATTTTCCGGGCCATCAAATACGACCTAAGGAACCATAGTCACCGCCCCGCCATGATCGTTCCTCATTTATTGCGTTTTTCGGCCAAAAAGCTAGAATTCCGCTCGATTACCATATTTTTGTGTGCCCCACGCCTTCCGAGTGGGCTGGGCCGCCGGACTCGGATCGCCTAAAAAGTTTTCGGGCCATCAATTAGGACATAAGGAACCATAGTCATCGCCTCTCCATGGTCGTTCCTCATTTTTTGCATTTTTGGGCCAAAAAACTAGAATTCCGCCCGATTCCCATATTTTTGTGTGCTATCGCCCACGCCTTCCGAGTGGTTCGGGACCCCCAGAGCCGGATCGCCTAAAAATTTCCGGTCTATCAAATACAACCTAAGGAACGATAGACACCGCCCCGCCATGATCGTTCCTAGTCTTTTGCATTTTTCAGCCAAAAAACTAGAATTCCGCGCGATTTCCATTTTTTTGTGTGTTATAGCCCACGCCTACCGAGTGGTCCGGGGACCTCCTGACCCCTATCGCTTAAAATTTTTCCGGACTATCAAATACGACCTAAGGAACCATAGTATCTGCCCCGCCATGATCTTTCCTCATTTTTTGTGTTTTTCGGCCAAACAACTAGAATTCCGCGCGATTCCCATATTTTTGTGTGTTATAGCCCACGCCTTCCGAGTGGTCCCGGGACCTCCGGACCCCTATCGCCTAATATTTTTCCGGACTATCAAATAATACCAAAGGAACCATAGTCACCTCCCTGCCAAGATCTTTCCACATTTTTTGCATGTTACTGAAAAAGACCTAGAATTTCGCTCGATTCCCATATTTTCGTGTGCTATACCCACGCATTCCGAGTGGTCACAAGAGCCTCGGACCCCGATCGCCTAAAAATTTTCCGGGCAATCAAATACGACCTAAGGAACCATAGTATCCGCCCCGCCATGATCGTTCCTTATTTTTTGCATTTTTCGGCCAAACAACTAGAATTCCGCGCGATTCCCATATTTTTGTGTGTTATAGCCCACACCTTCCGAGTGGTCTCGGGACCTCCGGACCCCTATCACCTAATATTTTTCCGGACTATCAAATAAGACCAAAGGAACCATAGTCACCTCCCTGCCAAGATCTTTCCACATTTTTTGCATGTTACTGAAAAAGACCTAGAATTTCGCTCGATTCTCATATTTTCGTGTGCTATACCCACGCATTCCGAGTGGTCACAAGAGCCTCGGACCCCGATCGCCTAAAAATTTTCCGGGCAATCAAATACGACCTAAGGAACCATAGTATCCGCCTCGCCATGATCGTTCCTTATTTTTTGCATTTTTCGGCCAAACAACTAGAATTCCGCGCGATTCCCATATTTTTGTGTGTTATAGCCCACACCTTCGGAGTGGTCCCGCGACCTCCGGACCCCTATCGCCTAAAATTTTTCCGGACTATCAAATACGACCTAAGGAACCATAGTATCCGCCCCGCCATGATTGTTCCTCATTTTTTGCGTTTTTCGGCCAAACAACTAGAATTCCGCGCGATCCCATATTTTTGTGTGTTATAGCCCACGCCTTCCGAGGGGTCCCGGGACCTCAGGACCCCGATCGCCTAAAAATTTTCTGTACTATCAAATACGACCTAAGGAACCATAGTATCCGCCCCGCCATGATCGTTCCTCATTTTTTGCGTTTTTCGGCCAAACAACTAGAATTTCGCCCGATTCCCACATTTTTGTGTGCTATACCCACGCATTCCGAGTGTTCCCAAGAGATGCGGACCCCGATAGCCTAAAATTTTTCCGGACTATCAAATAAGACCTAAGGAACCATAGTCACTTCCCAGCCATGATCGTTCCTAGTTTTTTCCGTTTTTCGGCCAAAAAACTTGAATTCCGCGCGATTCCCATATTTTCGTGTCCAATAGCCCACGCCTTCCAAGTGAACCCGGGAACTCCGGACCCCTATCGCCTAAACATTTTCCGGACTATCAAATACGACCTAAGGAACCATAGTCACCGCCCAGGCATGATCATTCCTCATTTGTTGCATTTTTCGGCAAAAAAACTAGAATTCCGCCCGATTATAATATTATTATGTGCTATTGCTCACCCTTCCAAGTGGTTCCGGGACCCCCGGACCCCGATCGCCTAAAATTTTTCCGGGCCGTCAAATACGACCTAAGGAAGCATAGTAACCGCCCTGCCATCATCGTTTCTCATTTTTTGCATTTTTTGGCCAAAAAACTAGGATTACGCCCGATTCCCATATTTTCGTGTGCTATACCCACGCCTTCCAAGTGGTCCGGGGAGCCGCGGACCCCGATCGCCTAAAATTTTTCCTGACTATCAAATACGACCTAAGGTACCATAGTCACCGCTCCACCATGATCATTTCAAATGCTTTGCATTTCTCGGCCAAAAAACTTGAACTCCGCGCGATTTGCATATTTTAGTGTGCTATAGCTTACGCCTTCCGAGTGGTCCCGGGAGCCGTGGACCCCGATCGGCTAAAATTTTCCGGGCCATCAAATACGACCTAAGGAACCATAGTCACCGCCCCGCTATGATCGTTCCTCATTTATTGCATTTTTCGGCCAAAAAACTAGAATTCCGCTCGATTATCATATTTTTGTGTGCTATATTGCCCACGCCTTCCGAGTGGGCAGGCCGCCGGACTCGGATCGCCTAAAAAAATTTCGGGCCATCAATTAGGACCTAAGGAACCATAGTCACCATCTCGCCATGATCGTTCATCATGTTTTGCCAAAAAACTAGAATTTCACTCGATTACCATATTTTTGTGTGCTATTGCCCACGCCTTCCGAGTAGGCCGGGCCGCCGGACTCCGATTGCCTAAAAAATTTTCGGGCCATCAATTAGGACCTAAGGAACCACAGTCACCGCCTCGCCATGATCGTTCCTCATTTTTTGCATTTTTTGGCCAAAAAACTATAATTCCGCCCGATTCCCATATTTTTGTGTGCTATCGCCCACGCCTTCCGAGTGGGTCAGGCCCCCGGAGCCGGATTGCCTAAAAATTTTCCGGACTATCAAATATGACCTAAGGAACCATAGTCACCGCCCCGCCATGATCGTTCCAAATGCTTTGCATTTTTCGGCCAAAAAACTAGAACTCCGCGCGATTTGCATATTTTCGTGTGCTATAGCTTACGCCTTCCGAGTGGTCCCGGGAAACGTGGACCCTGATCGCCTAAAATTTTACGGGCCATCAAATATGACCTAAGGAACCATAGTCACCGCCCCGCCATGATCGTTCCTCATTTATTGCAATTTTCAGCCAAAAAACTAGAATTCTGCTCTATTACCATATTTTTGTGTGCTATTGTCAACGCCTTCCGAGTGGGCCGGGCCGCCGGACTCGGATCACCTAAAAATATTTCTGGCCATCAATTAGGACCTAAGGAACCATAGTCACTGCCTCGGCATTATCGTTCCTGATTTTTTGCATCGTTTGGCCAAAAAACTAGAATTCCGCCCGATTCCCATATTTTTATGTGCTATCGCCCACGCCTTCCGAGTGGGTAGGGCCCCCGGGAGCCGGATCGCCTAAAAATTTTCCGGACTATCAAATACGACCTAAGAAACCATAGTCACCGCCCCGCCATGATCGTTCCTAGTCTTTTGCGTTTTTCAGCCAAAAAACTAGAATTCCGCGCGATTTCCATATTTTCGTGTGCTTTAGCCCACGCCTTCCAAGGGGTCCCGGGAACCCCGAACCCCGATCATCTAAAAATTTTCTGGGCCATCAAATATGACCTAAGGAACCATAGTAACCACCCCGCCATGACCGTTCCTCATTTTTTGCATTTTTCGGCCAAACAACTAGAATTTCGCCCGATTCCCATATTTTCGTGTGCTATACCCACGCATTCCGAGTGAACCCGGGAATTCCGGACCCCTATCGCCTAAAATTTTTCCGGACTATCAAATACGACCTAAGGAACCATAGTCACCGCCCAGCCATGATCATTCCTCATTTGTTGCGTTTTTCGGCCAAAAAACTAGAATTCCGCCCGATTACAATATTTTTATGTGCTATTGCCCACCCTTCCAAGTGGTTCCGGGACCCCCGGACCCCGATCGCCTAAAATTTTTTCGGGCCGTCAAATACGACCTAAGGAACCATAGTAACCGCCCCGCGATCATCGTTTCTCATTTTTTGCATTTTTCGGCCAAAAACTAGAATTACGCCCGATTCCCATATTTTCGTGTGCTATACCCACGCCTTCCAAGTGGTCCGGGGAGCCGCGGATCCCGATCGCCTAAAATTTTTCCGGACTATCAAATACGACCTAAGGTACCATAGTCACCGCCCCACCATGATCGTTCCAAATGCTTTGCATTTTTCGGCCAAAAAACTAGAACTCCGCGCGATTTGCATATTTTCGTGTGCTACGCCTTCCGAGTGGTCCCGGGAGCCGTGGACCCCGATCGCCTAAAATTTTCCTGGCCATCAAATACGACCTAAGGAACCATAGTCACCGCCCCGCCATGATCGTTCCTCATTTATTGCATTTTTCGGCCAAAAAGCTAGAATTCCGCTCGATTACCATATTTTTGTGTGCCCCACGCCTTCCGAGTGGGCCGGGCTGCCGGACTCGGATCGCCTAAAATGTTTTCGGGCCATCAATTAGGACCTAAGGAACCATAGTCACCGCCTCGCCATGATCGTTCCTCATTTTTTGCATTTTTTGGCCAAAAAACTAGAATTCCGCGCGATTCCCATATTTTTGTGTGTTATAGCCCACGCCTTCCGAGTGGTCCCGGGACCTCCGGACCCCTATCGCCTAATATTTTTCCGGACTGTCAAATAAGACCAAAGGAACCATAGTCACCGCCCTGACAAGATCTTTCCACATTTTTTGCATGTTACAGAAAAAGACCTAGAATTTCGCTCGATTCCCATATTTTCGTGTGCTATACCCACGCATTCCGAGTGGTCACAAGAGCCGCGGACCCCGATCGCCAAAAAATTTTACGGGCAATCAAATACGACCTAAGGAACCATAGTATCCGCCCCGCCATGACCGTTCCTTATTTTTTTGCATTTTTCGGCCAAACAACTAGAATTCCGCGCGATTCCCAAATTTTTGTGTGTTATAGCCCACACCTTCCGAGTGGTCCCGGTACCTCCGGACCCCTATCGCCTAAAATTTTTCCGGACTATCAAATACGACCTAAGGAACAATAGTCACCGCCCAGCCATGATCGTTCCTAGTTTTTTCCGTTTTTTGGCCAAAAAACAAGAATTCCGTGCGATTCCCATATTTTCGTGTCCTATAGCCCACGCCTTCCAAGTGAACCTGGGAACTCCGGACCCCTATCGCCTAAAATTTTTTTGGACTATCAAATACGACCTAAGGAACCATAGTCACCGCCCAGCCATGATCATTCCTCATTTGTTGCGTTTTTCGGCCAAAAAACTAGAATTCCGCCCGATTACAATATTTTTGTGTGCTATTGCCCACCCTTCCAAGTGGTTCCGGGACCCCCGGACCCCGATCGCCTAAAATTTTTCTGGGCAGTCAAATACGACCTAAGGAACCATAGTAACCGCCCCGCCATCATCGTTTCTCATTTTCTGCATTTTTCGACCAAAAAACTAGAATTACGCCCGATTCCCATATTTTCGTGTGCTATACCCACGCCTTCCAAGTGGTCCGGGGAGCTGCAGACCCCGATCGCCTAAAACTTTTCCGGACTATCAAATACGACCTAAGGTACCATAGTCACTGCCCCACCATGATCGTTCCAAATGCTCTGCATTTTTTGGCCAAAAAACTAGAACTCTGCGCGATTTGCATATTTTAGTGTGCTATATAGCTTACGCCTTCCGAGTGGTCCCGGGAGCCGTGGACCCCGATCGCCTAAAATTTTCCGGGCCATCAAATATGACCTAAGGAACCATAATCACCGCCCCGCCATGATCGTTCCTCATTTATTGCGTTTTCCGGCCAAAAAACTAGAATTTCGCTCGATTACCATATTTTTGTGTGCCCCTCGCCTTCCGAGTGGGCCGGGCCGCCGAACTCGGATCGCCTATAAAATTTTCGGGCCATCAATTAGGACCTAAGGAACCATAGTCACCGCCTCGCCATGATCGTTCCTTATTTTTTGCATTTTTGGCCAAAAAACAAGAATTCCGCCCGATTCCCATATTTTTGAGTGCATTCGCCCACGCCTTCCGAGTGGGTCGGCCCCCCTGAGCCGGATCGCCTAAAAATTTTCCGGACTATCAAATACGACCTAAGGAACCATAGTCACCGCCCCGCCATGATCGTTCCTAGTCTTTTGCGTTTTTCAGCCAAAAACTAGAATTCCGCGCGATATCCATATTTTCGTGTGCTTTAGCCCACGCCTTCCAAGGGGTCCCGAGAACCCCGATCGCCTAAAAATTTTTCGGGCCATCAAATACGACCTAAGGAACCATAGTTACCACCCCGCCATGATCGTTCCACATTTTTTGCATTTTCCGGCCAAACAACTAGAATTCCGCGTGATTCCCATATTTTTGTTTGTTATAGCCCACGCCTTCCGAGTGGTCCCGGGACCTCTTATAGCCCACGCCTTCCTAGTGGTCCCGGGAACTCTGGACCCCTATCGCCTAATATTTTTTCGGACTATCAAATAAGACCAAAGGAACTATAGTCACCGCCCAGCCAAGATCTTTCCACATTTTTTGCATGTTACTGAAAAAGACCTAGAATTTCGCCCGATTCCCATATTTTCGTGTGCTATACCCACGCATTCCGAGTGGTCCCAAGTGCCGCGGACCCCGATCGCCTACAAATTTTCCGGGCAATCAAATACGACCTAAGGAACTATAGTATCTGCCCCGCCATGATCGTTCCTTATTTTTTGCGTTTTTCGGCCAAACAACTAGAATTCCGCGCGATTCCCATATTTTTGTGTGTTATAGCCCACACCTTCCGAGTGGTCCCAGGACCTCCAGACCCCTATCGCCTAAAATTTTTCCGGACTATCAAATACGACCTAAGGAACCATAGTTACCACCCCGCCATGATCGTTCCTCATTGTTTGCATTTTTCGGCCAAACAACTAGAATTCCGCGCGATTCCCATATTTTTGTGTGTTATAGCCCACGCCTTCCGAGTGGTCCCGGGACCTCTTATAGCCCACGCCTTCCGAGTGGTCCCAGGAACTCCAGACCCCTATCGCCTAATATGTTTCCGGACTATCAAATAAGACCAAAGGAACCAGTCACCGCCCTACCAAGATCTTTCCACATTTTTTGCATGTTACTGAAAAAGACCTAGAATTTCGCTCGATTCCCATATTTTCGTGTGCTATACCCACGCATTCCGAGTGGTCCCAAGAGCCGCGGACCCCGATCGCCTAAAAATTTTCCGGGCAATCAAATACGACCAAAGGAACCATAGTATCCGCCCCGCCATGATCGTTCCATATTTTTTGCGTTTTTCGGCAAAAAAGGTAGAATTCCCCGCGATTCCCATATTTTTGTGTGTTATAGCCCACACCTTCCGAGTGGTCCCGGGACCTCCAGACCCCTATCGCCTAAAATTTTTCTGGACTATCAAATACGACCTAAGGAACCATAGTATCCGCCCCGCCATGATCGTTCCTCGTTTTTTGCATTTTTCGGCCAAACAACTAGAATTCCGCGCGATCCCATATTTTTGTGTGTTATAGCCCATGCCTTCCGAGTGGTCCCGGGTCTCCGGACCCCTATCGCCTAAAATTTTTCCGGACTATCAAATACGACCTAAGGAACCATAGTATCCTCCCCGCCATGATCGTTCCTTATTTTTTGCATTTTTCGGCCAAACAACTAGAATTCCGCGCGATCCCATATTTTTGTGTGTTATAGCCCATGCCTTCCGAGTGGTCCCGGGTCTCCGGACCCCTATCGCCTAAAATTTTTCCGGACTATCAAATAAGACCTAAGGAACCATAGTCACCGCCCAGCCTTGATCGTTCCTAGTTTATTCCGTTTTTCGGCCAAAAAACTAGAATTCCGCGCGATTCCCATATTTTCGTGTCCTATAGCCCACGCCTTCCAAGTGAACCCGGGAACTCCGGACCCCTATCGCCTAAACGTTTTCCGGACTATCAAATACGACCTAAGGAACCATAGTCACCGCCCAGGCATGATCATTCCTCATTTGTTGCGTTTTTCGGCAAAAAAACTAGAATTCCGCCCGATTACAATATTATTGTGTGCTATTGCCCACCCTTCCAAGTGGTTCCGGGACCCCCGGACCCCGATCGCCTAAAATTTTTCCGGGCCGTCAAATACGACCTAAGGAAGCATAGTAACCGCCCTGCCATCATCGTTTCTCATTTTTTGCATTTTTCGGCCAAAAAACTAGAATTACGCCCGATTCCCATATTTTCGTGTGCTATACCCACGCCTTCCAAGTGGTCCGGGGAGCCGCGGACCCCTATCGCCTAAAATTTTTCCTGACTATCAAATACGACCTAAGGTACCATAGCCACCGCCCCACCATGATCATTTCAAATGCTTTGCATTTCTCGGCCAAAAAACTTGAACTCCGCGCGATTTGCATATTTTAGTGTGCTATAGCTTACGCCTTCCGAGTGGTCCCGGGAGCCATGGACCCCGATCGGCTAAAATTTTCCGGGCCATCAAATACAACCTAAGGAACCATAGTCACCGCCCCGCTATGATCGTTCCTCATTTATTGCATTTTTCGGCCAAAAAACTAGAATTCCGCTCGATTATCATATTTTTGTGTGCTATATTGCCCACGCCTTCCGAGTGGGCAGGCCGCCGGACTCGGATCGCCTAAAAAATTTTCGGGCCATCAATTAGGACCTAAGGAACCATAGTCACCATCTTGCCATGATCGTTCATCATGTTTTGCCAAAAAACTAGAATTTCACTCGATTACCATATTTTTGTGTGCTATTGCCCACGCCTTCCGAGTAGGCCGGGCCGCCGGACTCCGATCGCCTAAAAAGTTTTCGGGCAATCAATTAGGACCTAAGGAACCAGAGTCACCGCCTCGCCATGATCGTTCCTCATTTTTTGCATTTTTTTGCCAAAAAACTAGAATTCTGCCCGATTCCCATATTTTTGTGTGCTATCGCCCACGCCTTCCGAGTGGGTCGGGCCCCTAGAGCCGGATTGCCTAAAAATTTTCCGGACTATCAAATATGACCTAAGGAACCATAGTCACCGCCCCGCCATGATCGTTCCAAATGCTTTGCATTTTTCGGCCAAAAAACTAGAACTCCGCGCGATTTGCATATTTTCGTGTGCTATAGCTTACGCCTTCCGAGTGGTCCCGGGAAACGTGGACCCCGATCGCCTAAAATTTTACGGGCCATCAAATATGACCTAAGGAACCATAGTCACCGCCCCGCCATGATCGTTCCTCATTTATTGCAATTTTCAGCCAAAAAACTAGAATTCTGCTCTATTACCATATTTTTGTGTGCTATTGTCCACGCCTTCCGAGTGGGCCGGGCCGCCGGACTCGGATCGCCTAAAAATATTTCTGGCCATCAATTAGGACCTAAGGAACCATAGTCACCGCCTCGGCATTATCGTTCCTGATTTTTTGCATTGTTTGGCCAAAAAACTAGAATTCCGCCCGATTCCCATATTTTTGTGTGCTATCGCCCACGCCTTCCGAGTGGGTAGGGCCCCCGGGAGCCGGATCGCCTAAAAATTTTCCGGACTATCAAATACGACCTAAGAAACCATAGTCACTGCCCCGCCATGATCGTTCCTAGTCTTTTGCGTTTTTCAGCCAAAAAACTAGAATTCCGCGCGATTTCCATATTTTCGTGTGCTTTAGCCCACGCCTTCCAAGGGGTCCCGGGAACCCCGAACCCCGATCATCTAAAAATTTTCTGGGCCATCAAATACGACCTAAGGAACCATAGTAACAACCCCGCCATGATCGTTCCTCATTTTTTGCATTTTTCGGCCAAACAACTAGAATTTCGCCCGATTCCCATATTTTCGTGTGCTATACCCACGCATTCCGAGTGAACCCGGGAATTCCGGACCCCTATCGCCTAAAATTTTTCCGGACTATCAAATACGACCTAAGGAACCATAGTCACCGCCCAGCCATGATCATTCCTCATTTGTTGCGTTTTTCGGCCAAAAAACTAGAATTCCGCCCGATTACAATATTTTTATGTGCTATTGCCCACCCTTCCAAGTGGTTCCGGGACCCCCGGACCCCGATCGCCTAAAAATTTTTCGGGCCGTCAAATACGACCTAAGGAACCATAGTAACCGCCCCGCGATCATCGTTTCTCATTTTTTGCATTTTTCGGCCAAAAACTAGAATTACGCCCGATTCCCATATTTTTGTGTGCTATACCCACGCCTTCCATGTGGTCCGGGGAGCCGCGGATCCCGATCGCCTAAAATTTTTCCGGACTATCAAATACGACCTAAGGTACCATAGTCACCGCCCCACCATGATCGTTCCAAATGCTTTGCATTTTTCGGCCAAATAACTAGAACTCCGCGCGATTTGCATATTTTCGTGTGCTATAGCTTACGCCTTCCGAGTGGTCCCGGGAGCCGTGGACACCCCGATCGCCTAAAATTTTCCTGGCCATCAAATACGACCTAAGGAACCATAGTCACCGCCCCGCCATGATCGTTCCTCATTTATTGCATTTTTCGGCCAAAAAGCTAGAATTCCGCTCGATTACCATATTTTTGTGTGCCCCACGCCTTCCGAGTGGGCCGGGCTGCCGGACTCGGATCGCCTAAAATGTTTTCGGGCCATCAATTAGGACCTAAGGAACCATAGTCACCGCCTCGCCATGATCGTTCCTCATTTTTTGCATTTTTTGGCCAAAAAACTAGAATTCCGCGCGATTCCCATATTTTTGTGTGTTATAGCCCACGCCTTCCGAGTGGTCCCGGGACCTCCAGACCCCTATCGCCTAATATTTTTCCGGACTGTCAAATAAGACCAAAGGAACCATAGTCACCGCCCTGACAAGATCTTTCCACATTTTTTGCATGTTACTGAAAAAGACCTAGAATTTCGCTCGATTCCCATATTTTCGTGTGCTATACCCACGCATTCCGAGTGGTCACAAGAGCCGCGGACCCCGATCGCCAAAAAATTTTCCGGGCAATCAAATACGACCTAAGGAACCATAGTATCCGCCCCGCCATGACCGTTCCTTATTTTTTGCATTTTTCGGCCAAACAACTAGAATTCCGCGCGATTCCCAAATTTTTGTGTGTTATAGCCCACACCTTCCGAGTGGTCCCGGGACCTCCGGACCCCTATCGCCTAAAATTTTTCCGGACTATCAAATACGACCTAAGGAACCATAGTATCCGCTCCGCCATTATTATTCCTCATTTTTTGCATTTTTCGGCCAAACAACTAGAATTCCGCGCGATCCCATATTTTTGTGTGTTATATCCCACGCCTTCCGAGTGGTCCCGGGTCTCCGGACCCCTATCGCCTAAAATTTTTCCGGACTATCAAATAAGACCTAAGGAACCATAGTCACCGCCTAGCCATGATCGTTCCTAGGTTTTTTCCGTTTTTCGGCCAAAAAACTAGAATTCAGAGCGATTCCCATATTTTCGTGTCCTATAGCCCACGCCTTCCAAGTGAACCTGGCAACTCCGGACCCCTATCGCCTAAAATTTTTCCGGACTATCAAATACGACCTAAGGAACCATAGTCACTGCCCAGCCATGATCATTCCTCATTTGTTGCATTTTTCGGCCAAAAAACTAGAATTCCGCCCGATTACAATATTTTTGTGTGCTATTGCCCACCCTTCCAAGTGGTTCCGGGACCCCCGGACCCCGATCGCCTAAAATTTTTCTGGGCAGTCAAATACGACCTAAGGAACCATAGTAACCGCCCCGCCATCATCGTTTCTCATTTTTTGCATTTTTCGACCAAAAAACTAGAATTACGCCCGATTCCCATATTTTCGTGTGCTATACCCACGCCTTCCAAGTGGTCCGGGGAGCTGCAGACCCCGATCGCCTAAAACTTTTCCGGACTATCAAATACGACCTAAGGTACCATAGTCACTGCCCCACCATGATCGTTCAAAATGCTCTGCATTTTTTGGCCAAAAAACTAGAACTCCGCGCGATTTGCATATTTTAGTGTGCTATATAGCTTACGCCTTCCGAGTGGTCCCGGGAGCCGTGGACCCCGATCGCCTAAAATTTTCCGGGCCATCAAATATGACCTAAGGAACCATAATCACCGCCCCGCCATGATCGTTCCTCATTTATTGCGTTTTCCGGCCAAAAAACTAGAATTTCGCTCGATTACCATATTTTTGTGTGCCCCACGCCTTCCGAGTGGGCCGGGCCGCCGAACTCGGATCGCCTATAAAATTTTCGGGCCATCAATTAGGACCTAAGGAACCATAGTCACCGCCTCGCCATGATCGTTCCTTATTTTTTGCATTTTTTGGCCAAAAAACTAGAATTCCGCCCGATTCCCATATTTTTGAGTGCATTCGCCCACGCCTTCCGAGTGGGTCGGCCCCCCCTGAGCCGGATCGCCTAAAAATTTTCCGGACTATCAAATACGACCTAAGGAACCATAGTCACCGCCCCGCCATGATCGTTCCTAGTCTTTTGCGTTTTTCAGCCAAAAAACTAGAATTCCGCGCGATATCCATATTTTCGTGTGCTTTAGCCCACGCCTTCCAAGGGGTCCCGAGAACCCCGATCGCCTAAAAATTTTTCGGGCCATCAAATACGACCTAAGGAACCATAGTTACCACCCCGCCATGATCGTTCCACATTTTTTGCATTTTCCGGCCAAACAACTAGAATTCCGCGCGATTCCCATATTTTTGTGTGTTATAGCCCACGCCTTCCGAGTGGTCCCGGGACCTCTTATAGCCCACGCCTTCCTAGTGGTCCCGGGAACTCTGGACCCCTATCGCCTAATATAAAGGAACCATAGTCACCGCCCAGCCAAGATCTTTCCACATTTTTTGCATGTTACTGAAAAAGACCTAAAATTTCGCCCGATTCCCATATTTTCGTGTGCTATACCCACGCATTTCGAGTGGTCCCAAGAGCCGCGGACCCCGATCGCCTACAAATTTTTCGGCCAATCAAATACGACCTAAGGAACTATAGTATCTGCCCCGCCATGATCGTTCCTTATTTTTTGCGTTTTTCGGCCAAACAACTAGAATTTCGCGCGATTCCCATATTTTTGTGTGTTATAGCCCACACCTTCCGAGTGGTCCCGGGACCTCCAGACCCCTATCGCCTAAAATTTTTCCGGACTATCAAATACGACCTAAGGAACCATAGTTACCACCCCGCCATGATCGTTCCTCATTGTTTGCATTTTTCGGCCAAACAACTAGAATTCCGCGCGATTCCCATATTTTTGTGTGTTATAGCCCACGCCTTCCGAGTGGTCCCGGGACCTCTTATAGCCCACGCCTTCCGAGTGGTCCCAGGAACTCCAGACCCCTATCGCCTAATATGTTTCCGGACTATCAAATAAGACCAAAGGAACCATAGTCACCGCCCTACCAAGATCTTTCCACATTTTTTGCATGTTACTGAAAAAGACCTAGAATTTCGCCCGATTCCCATATTTTCGTGTGCTATACCCACGCATTCCGAGTGGTCCCAAGAGCCGCGGACCCCGATCGCCTAAAAATTTTCCGGGCAATCAAATACGACCTAAGGAACCATAGTATCTGCCCCGCCATGATCGTTCCTTATTTTTTGCGTTTTTCGGCAAAAAAGGTAGAATTCCGCGCGATTCCCATATTTTTGTGTGTTATAGCCCACACCTTCCGAGTGGTCCCGGGACCTCCAGACCCTCTATCGCCTAAAATTTTTCTAGACTATCAAATACGACCTAAGGAACCATAGTATCCGCCCCGCCATGATCGTTCCTCGTTTTTTGCATTTTTCGGCCAAACAACTAGAATTCCGCGCGATCCCATATTTTTGTGTGTTATAGCCCATGCCTTCCGAGTGGTCCCGGGTCTCCGGACCCCTATCGCCTAAAATTTTTCCGGACTATCAAATACGACCTAAGGAACCATAGTATCCTCCCCGCCATGATCGTTCCTTATTTTTTGCATTTTTCGGCCAAACAACTAGAATTCCGCGCGATCCCATATTTTTGTGTGTTATAGCCCATGCCTTCCGAGTGGTCCCGGGTCTCCGGACCCCTATCGCCTAAAATTTTTCCGGACTATCAAATAAGACCTAAGGAACCATAGTCACCGCCCAGCCATGATCGTTCCTAGGTTATTCCGTTTTTCGGCCAAAAAACTAGAATTCCGCGCGATTCCCATATTTTCGTGTCCTATAGCCCACGCCTTCCAAGTGAACTCGGGAACTCCGGACCCCTATCGCCTAAATTTTTCCGGACTATCAAATACGACCTAAGGAACCATAGTCACCGCCCAGCCATGATCATTCCTCATTGGTTGCATTTTTCGGCAAAAAAACTAGAATTCCGCCCGATTACTATATTTTTCTGTGCTATTGCCCACCCTTCCAAGTGGTTCCGGGACCCCCGGACCCCGATCGCCTAAAATTTTTCCGGGCCGTCAAATACGACCTTAGGAACCATAGTAACTGCCCCGCCATCATCGTTTCTCATTTTTTGCATTTTTCGGCCTTAAAAACTAGAATTACACCTGATTCCCATATTTTCGTGTGCTATACCCACGCCTTCCAAGTGGTCCGGGGAGCCGCGGACCCCGATCGGCTAAAATTTTTCTAGACTATCAAATACGACCTAAGGTACCATAGTCACCGCCCCACCATGATCGTTCCAAATGCTTTGCATTTTTCGGCCAAAAAACTAGAACTCCGCGCGATTTGCATATTTTCGTGTGCTATAGCTTACGCCTTCCGAGTGGTCCCGGGAGCCGTGGACCCCGATCGCCTAAAATTTTCCGAGCCATCAAATACGACCTAAGGAACCATAGTCACCGCCCTGCCATGATCGTTCCTCATTTATTGCATTTTTTGGCCAAAAAGCTAGAATTCCGCTCGATTACCATATTTTTGTGTGCCCCACGCCTTCCGAGTGGGCCGGGCCGCCGGACTGGGATCGCCTAAAAAATTTTCGGGCCATCAATTAGGACCTAAGGAACCATAGTCACCGCCTCGCCATGATCATTCCTCATTTTTTGCATTTTTTGGCCAAAAAACTAGAATTCCGCTCGATTCCCATATTTTTGTGTGCTATCGCCCACGCCTTCCGAGTGGTTCGGGCCCCCGGAGCCGGATCGCCTAAAAATTTTCCGGACTATCAAATACGACCTAAGGAACCATAGACACTGCCCCGCCATGATCGTTCCTAGTCTTTTGCATTTTTTAGCCAAAAAAATAGAATTCCGCGCGATTTCCATATTTTCGTGTGCTTTAGCCCACGCCTTCCAAGGGGTCCCGGGAACCCCGAACCCCGATCGCCTAAAAATTTTCCGGGCCATCAAATACGACCTAAGGAACCATAGTAACCACCCCGCCATGATTGTTCCTCATTTTTTGCATTTTTCGGCCAAACAACTTGAATTCCGCGTGATTCCCATATTTTTGTGTGTTATAGCCCACGCCTTCCGAGTGGTCCCGGGACCTCCAAGCCCCTATCGCCTAAAATTTTTTCGGACTATCAAATACGACCTAAGGAACCATAGTATCCGCCCCGCCATGATCGTTCCTTATTCTTTGCGTTTTTCGGCCAAACAACTAGAATTCCGCGCGATCCCATATTTTTGTGTGTTATAGCCCATGCCTTCCGAGTGGTCCCGGGTCTCCGAACCCCTATCGCCTAAAATTTTTCCGGACTATCAAATAAGACCTAAGGAACCATAGTCACCGCCCAGCCATGATCGTTCCTAGTTTTTTCCGTTTTTCGGCCAAAAAACTAGAATTCCGCCCGATTCCCATATTTTTGTGTGCTATCGCCCACGCCTTTCGAGTGGTTCGGGCCCCCCGGAGCCGGATCGCCTAAAAATTTTCCAAACTATCAAATACGACCTAAGGAACCATAGACACCGCCCCGCCATGATCGTTCCTAGTCTTTTGCATTTTTCAGCCAAAAAACTAGAATTCCGCGCGATTTCCATATTTTCGTGTGCTTTAGCCCACGCCTTCCAAGGGGTCCCGGGAACCCCGAACCCCGATCGCCTAATATTTTTCCGGACTATCAAATAAGACCTAAGGAACCATAGACACCGCCCCGCCATGACCGTTCCTAGTCTTTTGCATTTTTCAGCCAAAAAACTAGAATTCCGCGCGATTTCCATATTTTCGTGTGCTTTAGCCCACGCCTTCCAAGGGGTCCCGGGAACCCCGAACCCCGATCGCCTAAAAAATTTCCGGGCAATCAAATACGACCTACGGAACCATAGTAACCACCCCGCCATGATCATTCCTTAGTTTTTGCATTTTTCGGCCAAACAACTAGAATTCCGCGCGATTCCCATATTTTTGTGTGTTATAGCCCAGTCCTTCCGAGTGGTCCCGGGACCTCCTGACCCCTATCGCCTAAAATTTTTCCGGACTATCAAATACGACCTAAGGAACCATAGTATCCGCCCCGCCATGATCGTTCCTTATTTTTTGCGTTTTTCGGCCAAACAACTAGAATTTCGCGCGATCCTATATTTTTGTGTGTTATATAGCCCATGCCTTCCGAGTGGTCCCGGGTCTCCGAACCCCTATCGCCTAAAATTTTTTCGGACTATCAAATAAGACCTAAGGAACCATAGTCACTGCCCAGCCATGATCGTTCCTAGTTTTTTCCGTTTTTCGGCCAAAAAACTAGAATTCCGCCCGATTCCCATATTTTTGTGTGCTATCGCCCACGCCTTTCGAGTGGTTCGGGCCCCCCGGAGCCGGATCGCCTAAAAATTTTCCGAACTATCAAATACGACCTAAGGAACCATAGACACCGCCCCGCCATGATCGTTCCTAGTCTTTTGCATATTTCAGCCAAAAAACTAGAATTCCGCGTCATTTCCATATTTTCGTGTGCTTTAGCCCACGCCTTCCAAGGGGTCCCGGGAACCCCGAACCCCGATCGCCTAATATTTTTCCGGACTATCAAATAAGACCTAAGGAACCATAGACACCGCCCCGCCATGACCGTTCCTAGTCTTTTGCATTTTCAGCCAAAAAACTAGAATTCCGCGCGATTTCCATATTTTCGTGTGCTTTAGCCCACGCCTTCCAAGGGGTCCCGGGAACCCCGAACCCCGATCGCCTAAAAATTTTCCGGGCAATCAAATACGACCTACAGAACCATAGTAACCACCCCGCCATGATCATTCCTTATTTTTTGCATTTTTCGGCCAAACAACTAGAATTCCGCGCGATTCCCATATTTTTGTGTGTTATAGCCCACGCCTTCCGAGTGGTCCCGGGACCTCCTGACCCCTATCGCCTAAAATTTTTCCGGACTATCAAATACGACCTAAGGAACCATAGTAACCGCCCAGCCATGATCGTTCCTAGTTTTTTCCATTTTTCGGCCAAAAAACTAGAATTCCGCGCGATTTCCATATTTTCGTGTCCTATAGCCCACGCCTTCCAAGTGAACCCGGGAACTCCGGACCCCTATCGCCTAATATTTTTCCGGACTATCAAATAAGACCAAAGGAACCATAGTCACCGCCCTACCAAGATGTTTCCACATTTTTTGCATGTTACTGAAAATGACCTAGAATTTCGCCCGATTCACATATTTTCGTGTGCTATACCCACGCATTCCGAGTGGTCCCAAGAGCCGCGGACCCCGATCGCCTAAAAATTTTCCGAGCAATCAAATACGACCTAAGGAACCATAGTATCCGCCCCGCCATGATTGTTCCTTATTTTTTGCGTTTTTCGGCCAAAAAAATAAAATTCCGCGCGATTCCCATATTTTTGTGTGTTATAGCCCACACCATCCGAGTGGTCCCGGGACCTCAAATACGACCTAAGGAACCATAGTAACCGCCCAGCTATGATCGTTCCTAGTTTTTTCCGTTTTTAGACCAAAAAACTAGAATTCCGCGCGATTCCCATATTTTCGTGTCCTATAGCCCACGCCTTCCAAGTGAACCCGGGAACTCCGGACCCCTATCGCCTAATATTTTTCCGGACTATCAAATAAGACCAAAGGAACCATAGTCACCGCCCTACCAAGATGTTTCCACATTTTTTGCATGTTACTGAAAATGACCTAGAATTTCGCCCGATTCACATATTTTCGTGTGCTATACCCACGCATTCCGAGTGGTCCCAAGAGCCGCGGACCCCGATCGCCTAAAAATTTTCCGAGCAATCAAATACGACCTAAGGAACCATAGTATCCGCCCCGCCATGATTGTTCCTTATTTTTTGCGTTTTTCGGCCAAAAAAATAAAATTCCGCGCGATTCCCATATTTTTGTGTGTTATAGCCCACACCATCCGAGTGGTCCCGGGACCTCAAATACGACCTAAGGAACCATAGTAACCGCCCAGCTATGATCGTTCCTAGTTTTTTCCGTTTTTAGACCAAAAAACTAGAATTCCGCGCGATTCCCATATTTTCGTGTCCTATAGCCCACGCCTTCCAAGTGAACCCGGGAACTCCGGACCCCTATCGCCTAATATTTTTCCGGACTATCAAATAAGACCAAAGGAACCATAGTCACCGCCCTACCAAGATGTTTCCACATTTTTTGCATGTTACTGAAAATGACCTAGAATTTCGCCCGATTCACATATTTTCGTGTGCTATACCCACGCATTCCGAGTGGTCCCAAGAGCCGCGGACCCCGATCGCCTAAAAATTTTCCGAGCAATCAAATACGACCTAAGGAACCATAGTATCCGCCCCGCCATGATTGTTCCTTATTTTTTGCGTTTTTCGGCCAAAAAAATAAAATTCCGCGCGATTCCCATATTTTTGTGTGTTATAGCCCACACCATCCGAGTGGTCCCGGGACCTCAAATACGACCTAAGGAACCATAGTAACCGCCCAGCTATGATCGTTCCTAGTTTTTTCCGTTTTTAGACCAAAAAACTAGAATTCCGCGCGATTCCCATATTTTCGTGTCCTATAGCCCACGCCTTCCAAGTGAACCCGGGAACTCCGGACCCCTATCGCCTAAAATTTTTCCGGACTATCAAATAAGACCTAAGGAACCATAGTCACCGCCCAGCCATGATCGTTCCTAGTTTTTTCCGTTTTCGGCCAAAAAACTAGAATTCTGCGCGATTCCCATATTTTCGTGTCCTATAGCCCACGCATTCCAAGTGAACCCGGGAACTCCGGACCCCTATCGCCTAAAATTTTTCCGGACTATCAAATACGACCTAAGGAACCATAGTCACCGCCCAGCCATGATCATTCCTCATTTATTGCGTTTTTCGGCCAAAAAACTAGAATTCCGCCCGATTACAATATTTTTCTGTGCTATTGCCCACCCTTCCAAGTGGTTCCGGGACCCCCGGACCCCGATCGCCTAAAATTTTTCCGGGCCGTCAAATACGACCTTAGGAACCATAGTAACCGCCCTGCCATCATCGTTTATCATTTTTTGCATTTTTCGGCCAAAAACCTAGAATTACACCCGATTCCCATATTTTCGTGTGCTATACCCACGCCTTCCAAGTGGTCCGGGGAGCCGCGGACCCCGATCGGCTAAAATTTTTCTGGACTATCAAATACGACCTAAGGTACCATAGTCACCGCCCCACCATGATCGTTCCAAATGCTTTGCATTTTTCGGCCAAAAAACTAGAACTCCGCGCAATTTGCATATTTTCGTGTGCTATAGCTTACGCCTTCCGAGTGGTCCCGGGAGCCGTGGACCCCGATCGCCTAAAATTTTCCGGGCTATCAAATACGACCTAAGGAACCATAGTCACCGCCCCGCCATGATCGTTCCTCATTTATTGCGTTTTTCGGCCAAAAAGCTAGAATTCCGCTCAATTACCATATTTTTGTGTGCCCCACGCCTTCCGAGTGTGCCGGGCCGCCGGACTGGGATCGCCTAAAAAATTTTCGGGCCATCAATTAGGACCTAAGGAACCATAGTCACCGCCTCGCTATGATCGTTCCTCATTTTTTGCATTTTTTGGCCAAAAAACTAGAATTCCGCTCGATTCCCATATTTTTGTGTGCTATCGCCCACGCCTTCCGAGTGGTTCGGGCCCCCGGAGCCGGATCGCCTAAAAATTTTCCGGACTATCAAATACGACCTAAGGAACCATAGACAACGCCCCGCCATGATCGTTCCTAGTCTTTTGCATTTTTTAGCCAAAAAAAAAGAATTCCGCGCGATTTCCATATTTTCGTGTGCTTTAGCCCACGCCTTCCAAGGGGTCCCGGGAACCCCGAACCCCGATCGCCTAAAAATTTTCCGGGCCATCAAATACGACCTAAGGAACCATAGTAACCACCCAGCCATGATCGTTCCTAGTTTTTTCCGTTTTTCGGCCAAAAAACTAGAATTCCGCGCGATTCCCATATTTTCGTGTCCTATAGCCCACGCCTTCCAAGTGAACCCGGGAACTCTGGACCCCTATCGCCTAAAATTTTTTCGGACTATCAAATAAGACCTAAGGAACCATAGTCACCGCCCAGCCATGATCATTCCTCATTTGCTGGGTTTTTCGGCCAAAAAACTAGAATTCCGCCCGATTACAATATTTTTCTGTGCTATTGCCCACCCTTCCAAGTGGTTCCGGGACCCCCAGACCCCGATCGCCTAAAATTTTTCCGGGCCGTCAAATACGACCTAAGGAACCATAGTAACCATCCCGCCATCATCGTTTCTCATTTTTTGCATTTTTCGGCCAAAAAACTAGAATTACGCCCGATTCCCATATTTTTGTGTGCTATACCCATGCCTTCCAAGTGGTCCGGGGAGCCGCGGACCCCGATCGCCTAAAATTTTTCCGGACTATCAAATACGACCTAAGGTACCATAGTCACCACCCCACCATGATCGTTCCAAATGCTTTGCATTTTTCGGCCAAAAAACTAGAACTCCGCGCGATTTGCATATTTTCGTGTGCTATTGCTTACGCCTTCCGAGTGATCCCGGGAGCCGTGGACCCCGATCGCCTAAAATTTTCCGGGGCATCAAATACGACCTAAGGAACCATAGTTACCGCCCTGTCATGATCGTTCCTCATTTATTGCATTTTTCGGCCAAAAAGCTAGAATTCTGCTCGATTACCATTTTTTTGTGTGCCCCACGCCTTCCGAGTGGGCCGGGCCGCCGGACTCGGATCGCCTATAAAATTTTTGGGCCATCAATTAGGACCTAAGGAAACATAGTCACCGCCTCGCCATGATCGTTCCTTATTTTGTGCATTTTTTGGCCAAAACACTAGAATTCCGCCCGATTCCCATATTTTTGTGTGCTATCGTCCACGCCTTCCGAGTGGGTCGGGCCCCCCGGAGCCGGATTGCCTAAAAATTTTCCGGACTATCAAATACGACCTAAGGAACCATAGTATCCACCCCGCCATGATCGTTCCTTATTTTTTGCGTTTTTCGGCCAAACAACTAGAATTCCGCGCGATTCCCATATTTTTGTTTGTTATAGCCCACATCCTCCGAGTGGTCCCGGGACCTCCAGACCCCTATCACCTAAAAATTTTCCGGACTATCAAATACGACCTAAGGAACCATAGTATCCGACCCGCCATGATCGTTCCTCATTTTTTGCGTTTTTCGGCCAAACAACTAGAATTCCGCGCGATCCCATATTTTTGTGTGTTATAGCCCATGCCTTCCGAGTGGTCCCGGGTCTCCGGACCCCTATCGCCTAAAATTTTTCCGGACTATCAAATAAGACCTAAGGAACCATAGTCACCGCCCAGCCATGATCATTCCTCATTTATTGCGTTTTCCGCCAAAAAACTAGAATTCCGCCCGATTACAATATTTTTCCTGTGCTATTGCCCACCCTTCCAAGTGGTTCCGGGACCCCCGGACCCCGATCTCCTAAAATTTTTCCGGGCCGTCAAATACAACCTAAGGAACCATAGTAACCGCCCCGCCATCATCGTTTCCCATTTTTTGCATATTTCGGCCAAAAAACTAGAATTATGCCCGATTCCCATATTTTCGTGTGTTATACCCACGCCTTCCAAGTGGTCCGGGGAGCCACGGACCCCGATCGCCTAAAAGTTTTCCGGACTATCAAATATGACCTAAGGTACCATAGTCAACGCCCCACCATGATCGATCCAAATGCTTTGCATTTTTCGGCGAAAAAACTAAAACTCCGCGCGATTTGCATATTTTCGTGTGCTATAGCTTACGCCTTCCGAGTGGTCCCGGGAGCCGTGGACCCCGATCGCCTAAAATTTTTCGGGCCATCAAATACGACCTAAGGAACCATAGTCACCGCCCCGCCATGATCGTTCCTCATTTATTGCGTTTTTCGGCCAAAAAGCAAGAATTCCGATCGATTACCATATTTCTGTGTGCCCCACGCCTTCCGAGTGGGCTGTGCCGCCGGACTCGGCTCGCCTAAAACATTTTCAGGCCATCAATTAGGACCTAAGGCACCATAGTATCCGCCCCGCCATGATCGTTCCTCATTTTTTGCGTTTTTCGGCCAAACAACTAGAATTCCGCGCGATCCCATGTTTTTGTGTGTTATAGCCCATGCCTTCCGAGTGGTCCCGGGTCTCCGGACCCCTATCGCCTAAAATTTTTCCGGACTATCAAATAATACCTAAGGAACCATAGTCACCACCCAGCCATGATCGTTCCTAGTTTTTTTCATTTTTCAGCCAAAAAACTAGAATTCCACGTGATTTCCATATTTTCGTGTGCTTTAGCCCACGCCTTCCAAACGGTCCCGGGAATCCCGAACCCCGATCGCCTAAAACTTTTCTTGGCCATAAAATACGACCTAAGTAACCATTGTAACCACCCCGCCATGATCGTTCCTCATTTTTTGCGTTTTTCGGCCAAACAACTAGAATTCCGCGCGATTCCCATATTTTTGTGTGTTATAGCCCACGCCTTCCGAGTGGTCCCGGGACCTCTTATAGCCCACGCCTTCCGAGTGGTACCGGGACCTCCGGACCCCTATCGCCTAATATTTTTCCGGACTATCAAATAAGACCAAAGGAACTATAGTCACCGCCCTGCCAAGATCTTTCCACATTTTTGCATGTTACTAAAAAAGGACCTAGAATTTTGCCTGATTCCCATATTTTCGTGTGCTATACCCACGCATTCCGAGTGGTCCCAAGAGCCGCGGACCTCGATCGCCTAAACTTTTTCCGGGCCATCAAATACGACCTAAGGAACCATAGTAACCACCCCGCCATGATCGTTCCTCATTTTTTGCGTTTTTCGGCCAAACAACTAGAATTCCGCGCGATTCCCATATTTTTGTGTGTTATAGCCCATGCCTTCCGAGTGGTCCCGGGACCTCTTATAGCCCACGCCTTCCGAGTGGTCCCAGGACCTCCGGACCCCTATCGCCTAATATTTTTCCGGACTATCAAATAAGACCAAAGGAACTATAGTCACTGCCCTGCCAAGATCTTTCGACATTTTTTGCATGTTACTAAAAAAAGACCTAGAATTTCGCCAGATTCCCATATTTTCGTGTGCTATACCCACGCATTTCGAGTGGTCCCAAGAGTCGCGGTCCCCGATCGCCTAAACTTTTTCCAGGCAATCAATTACGACCTAAGGAACCATAGTCACCGCCCAGCCATGATCATTATTCATTTGTTGCATTTTTCGGCCAAAAAACTAGAATTCCGCCCGATTACAATATTTTTCTGTGCTATTGCCCACCCTTCCAAGTGGTTCCGGGACCCCCGCACCCCGATCGCCTAAAATTTTTCCGGGCCGTCAAATACGACTTAAGGAACCATAGTAACCGCCCCGCCATCATCGTTTCTCATTTTTTGTATTTTTCGGCCAAAAAACTAGAATTACGCCCGATTCCCATATTTTCGTGTGCTATACCCACGCCTTCCAAGTGGTCCGGGGAGCCGCGGACCCCGATCGCCTAAAATTTTTCCGGATTATCAAATATGACCTAAGGTACCATAGTCACCGCCCCACCATGGTCGTTCCAAATGCTTTACATTTTTCGGCCAAAAAACTAGAACTCCGCGCGATTTGCATATTTTTGTGTGCTATAGCTTACGACTTCCGAGTGGTCCCGGGAGCCGTGGACCCCGATCGCCTAAAATTTTCCGGGCCATCAAATACGACCTAAGGAACCATAGTCACCGCCCCGCCATGATCGCTCCTCATTTATTGCATTTTTCGGCCAAAAATCTAGAATTTCGCTCGATTACCATATTTTTGTGTGCCCCACGCCTTCCGAGTGGGCCGGGCCGCCGGACTCGGATTGCCTATAAAATATTTGGGCCTTCAATTAGGAACTAAGGAACCATAGTCACCGCCTCGCCATGATCGTTCCTTATTTTTTGCATTTCTTGGCCAAAAACCTAGAATTCCGCCCAATTCCCATTTTTTTGTGTGCTATCGCCAACGCCTTCCGAGTGGGTCGGGCCCCCCAAAGCCGGATCGCCTAAAAATTTTCCGGACTATCATATACATCCTAAGGAACCATAATCACCACCCCGCCATGATCGTTACTAGTCTTTTGCATTTTTCAGCCAAAAAACTAGAATTCCGCGCGATTTCCATATTTTCGTGTGCTATAGCCCACGCCTTCTAAGGGGTCCTGGGAACCACGAACCCCGATCGCCTAAAAATTTTCCGGGCCATCAAATACGACCTAAGGAACCATAGTAACCACCCCGCCATGATCGTTCCTCATTTTTTGCGTTTTTTGGCCAAACAACTAGAATTCCGCGCGATTCCCATATTTTTGTGTGTTATAGCCCATGCCTTCCGAGTGGTCCCTGGTCTCCGCACCCCTATCGCCTAAAATTTTTCCAGACTCTCAAATAAGACCTAAGGAACCATAGTCACCGCCCATCCATGATCGTTTCTAGTTTTTTCCGTTTTTCGGCCAAAAAACTAGAATTCCGCGCGATTCCCATATTTTCGTGTCCTATAGCCCACGCCTTCCAAGTGAACCCGGGAACTCCGGACCCCTATCGCCTAAAATTTTTCCGGACTATCAAATACGACCTAAGGAACCATAGTCACTGCCCCGCCATGATCGTTCCTCATTTATTGCATTTTTCGGCCAAAAGCTAGAATTCCGCTCGATTACCATATTTTTGTGTGCCCCACGCCTTCCGAGTGGGCCGGGCCGCCGGACTCGGATCTCCTATAAAATTTTCGGGCCGTCAATTAGGATCTAAGGAACCATAGTCACCACCTCGCCATGATCGTTCCTTATTTTTTGCATTTTTTGGCCAAAAAACTAGAATTCCGCCCGATTCCCATATTTTTGTGTGCTATCGCCCACACCTTACGAGTGGGGCGGGCCCCCTGGAGCCGGATCGCCTAAAAATTTTTCGGACTATCAAATACGACCTAAGGAACCATAGTATCCTCCCCGCCATGATCGTTACTTATTTTTTTGCATTTTTCGGCCAAACAACTAGAATTCCGCGAGATTCCCATATTTTTGTGTGTTATAGCCCACACCTTCCGAGTGGTCCCGGGACCTCCAGACCCCTATCGCCTCAAATTTTTCCGGACTATCAAATACGACCTAAGGAACCATAGTATCCGCCCCGCCATGATCATTCCTCATTTTTTGCGTTTTTCGGCCAAACAACTAGAATTCCGCGCGATCCCACATTTTTGTGTGTTATAGCCCATGCCTTCCGAGTGGTCCCGGGTCTCCGGACCCTTATCGCCTAAAATTTATCCGGACTATCAAATAAGACCTAAGGAACCATAGTCACCGCCCAGCCATGATCGTTCCTAGTTTTTTCTGTTTTTCGGCCAAAAAACTAGAATTCCGCGCGATTCCCATATTTTCGTGTCCTATAGCCCACGCCTTCCAAGTGAACCCGGGAACTCCGGACCCCTATCGCCTAAAATTTTTCCGGACTATCAAATACGACCTAATGAACCATAGTCACCGCCCAGCCATGATCATTCCTCATTTGTTGCATTTTTCGGCCAAAAAACTAGAATTCCGCCCGATTACAATATTTTTCTATGCTATTGCCCACCCTTCCAAGTGGTTCCGGGACCCCCGGACCCCGATCGCCTAAAATTTTTCCGGGCCGTCAAATACGACCTAAGGAACCATAGTATCCGACCCGCCATGATCGTTCCTTATTTTTTGCGTTTTTCGACCAAACAACTAGAATTCCTTGCGATTTCCATATTTTTGTGTGTTATAGCCCACACCTTCCGAGTGGTCCCGGGACCTCCAGACCCCTATCGCCTAAAAATTTTTCGGACTATCAAATACGACCTAAGGTACCATAGTCACCGCCCCACCATGATCGTTCCAAATGCTTTGCATTTTTCGGCCAAAAAATTAGAACTCCGCGCGACTTGCATATTTTCGTGTGCTACAGCTTACGCCTTCCGAGTGGTCACGGGAGCCGTGGACCCCGATCGCCTAAAATTTTCTGGGCCATCAAATACGACCTAAGGAACCATAGTCACCGCCCCGCCATGATCGTTCCTCATTTATTGCGTTTTTCGGCCAAAAAGCTAGAATTTCGCTCGATTACCATATTTTTGTGTGCCCCACGCCTTCCGAGTAGGCTTGGCCGCCGGACTCGGATCGCCTATAAAATTTTCGGGCCTTCAATTAGGACCAAAGGAACCATAGTCATGATTGTTCCTTATGTTTTGCATTTTTTGGCCAAAAAACTAGAATTCCGCCCGATTCCCATATTTTTGTGTGCTTTCGCCCAAGCCTTCCGAGTGGGTCGGGCCCCCTGAAGCCGGATCGCCTAAAAATTTTCCGGACTATCAAATACGACCTAAGGAACCATACTCACCGCCCCGCCATGATCGTTCCTAGTCTTTTGCATTTTTCAGCCAAAAAACTAGAATTCCGCGCGATTTCCATATTTTCGTGTGCTTTAGCCCACGCCTTCCAAGGGATCCCGGGAACCCCGATCGCCTAAAAATTTTCCGGTCCATCAAATACGACCTAAGGAACCATAGTAACCACCCCACCATGATCGTTCCTCATTTTTTGCATTTTTCGGCCAAACAACAAGAATTCCGCGCGATCCTATATTTTTGTGTGTTATAGCCCACGCCTTCCGAGTGGTGCCGGGACCTCTTATAGCCCACGCCTTCCGAGTGGTCCCGGGACCTCCGGACCCCTATAGCCAAATATTTTTTCGGACTATCAAATAAGACCAAAGGAACCATAGTCACCGCCCTGCCAAGATCTTTCCACATTTTTTGCATGTTACTGAAAAACACCTAGAATTTCGCCCGACTCCGATATTTTCGTGTGCTATACCCACGCATTCCGAGTGGTCCCAAGAGCCGCGGACCCCGATCGCCTACAAATTTTCCGGGCAATCAAATACGACCAAAGGAACCATAGTATCCGCCCCGCCATGATCGTTCCTTATTTTTTACGTTTTTCGGCCAAACAACGAAAATTCCGCGCGATTCCCATATTTTTGTGTGTTATAGCCCACACCTTCTGAGTGGTCCCGGGACCTCCAGACCCCTATCGCCTAAAATATTTCCGAACTATCAAATACAACCTAAGGAACCATAGTTTCCGCCACGCCATGATCGTTCCTCATTTTCTGCATTTTTCGGCCAAACAACTAGAATTCCGCGCGATCCCATATTTTTGTTTGTGATTGCCAATGCCTTCCGAGTGGTCCCGGGGTCTCCGGACCCCTATTGCCTAAAATTTTTCCGGACTATCAAATACGACCTAAGGCACCATAGTATCCGCCCCGCCATGATCGTTCCTCATTTTTTGCGTTTTTCGGCCAAACAACTAGAATTCCGCGCGATCCCATGTTTTTGTGTGTTATAGCCCATGCCTTCCGAGTGGTCCCGGGTCTCCGGACCCCTATCGCCTAAAATTTTTCCGGACTATCAAATAATACCTAAGGAACCATAGTCACCACCCAGCCATGATCGTTCCTAGTTTTTTTCGTTTTTCGGCCAAAAAACTAGAATTCCGCGCGATTCCCATATTTTCGTGTCCTATAGCCCAAGCCTTCCAAGTGAACCCGGGAACTCCGGACCCCTATCGCCTAAAATTTTTCCGGACTATCAAATTCGACCTAATGAACCATTCCTCATTTGTTGCATTTTTCGGCCAAAAAACTAGAATTCCGCCCGATTACAATATTTTTCTGTGCTATAGCCCACCCTTCCAAGTGGTTCCGGGACCCCCGAACCCCGATCGCCTAAAATTTTTCCGGGCGGTCAAATACGACCTAAGGAACCATAGTAACTGCCCCGCCATCATCGTTTCTCATTTTTTGCATTTTTCGGCCAAAAAACTAGAATTACGCCTGATTCCCATATTTTCGTGTGCTATACCACGCCTTCCAAGTGGTCCCTGGAGCCGCGGACCCCGATCGCCTAAAATTTTTCCGGACTATCAAATACGACCTAAGGTACCATAGTCACCGCCCCACCATGATCGTTCCAAATGCTTTGCATTTTTCGGCCAAAAAACTAGAACTCCGCGCGATTCCCATATTTTCGTGTCCTATAGCCCAAGCCTTCCAAGTGAACCCGGGAACTCCGGACCCCTATCGCCTAAAATTTTTCCGGACTATCAAATTCGACCTAATGAACCATTCCTCATTTGTTGCATTTTTCGGCCAAAAAACTAGAATTCCGCCCGATTACAATATTTTTCTGTGCTATAGCCCACCCTTCCAAGTGGTTCCGGGACCCCCGAACCCCGATCGCCTAAAATTTTTCCGGGCGGTCAAATACGACCTAAGGAACCATAGTAACCGCCCCGCCATCATCGTTTCTCATTTTTTGCATTTTTCGGCCAAAAAACTAGAATTACGCCTGATTCCCATATTTTCGTGTGCTATACCACGCCTTCCAAGTGGTCCCGGGAGCCGTGGACCCCGATCGCCTAAAATTTTCCGGGCCATCAAATACGACCTAAGGAACCATAGTCACCGCCCCGCCATGATCGTTCCTCATTTATTGCGTTTTTCGGCCAAAAAGCTAGAATTCATCTCGATTACCATATTTCTGTGTGTCCCAGGCCTTCCGAGTGGGCCAGGCCACCAGACTCGGATCGCCTAAAAAAATTTCGGGCCATCAATTAGGACCTAAGGAACCATAGTCACCGTCTCGCCATGATCGTTCCTCATTTTTTTCATTTTTTGGCCAAAAAACTAGAATTCCGCCTGATTCCCATATTTTTGTGTGCTATCGCCCACGCCTTCCGAGTGGTTCGGGCGCCCCGGAGCCGGATCGCCTAAAAATTTTCTGGACAATCAAATAAGACATAAGGAACCATAGACACCGCCCCGCCATGATCGTTCCTAGTCTTTTGCATTTTTCAGCCAAAAAACTAGAATTCCGCGCGATTTCCATATTTTCGTGTGCTTTAGCCCACGCCTTCCAAGGGGTCCCGGGAACCCCGAACCCCGATAGCCTAAAAATTTTTCGGGCCATCAAATACGACCTAAGGAACCATAGTAACCACCCTGCCATGATCGTTCCTCATTTTTTGTGTTTTTCGGTCAAACAACTAGAATTCCACGCGATTCCCATATTTTTCTGTGTTATATAGCCCACGCCTTCCGAGTGGTCCCGGGACCTCCTGACCCCTATCGCCTAAAATTTTTCCGGACTATCAAATACGACCTAAGGAACCATAGTATCCGCCCCGCCATGATCGTTCCTTATTTTTTGCATTTTTCGGCCAAACAACTAGAATTCCGCGCGATTCCCATATTTTTGTGTGTTATAGCCCACGCCTTCCGAGTGGTCCCGGGACCTCCGGACCCCTATCGCCTAATATTTTTCCGGACTACCAAATAAGATCAAAGGAACCATAGTCACCGCCCTGCCATGATCTTTCCACATTTTTTGCATGTTAGTGAAAAAGACCTAAAATTTCGCCTGATTCCCATATTTTCGTGTGCTATACCCACGCATTCTGAGTCGTCCCAAGAGCCGCTGACCCCGATAGCCTAATATTTTTCCGGGCAATCAAATACGACCTAAGGAACCATAGTATCCGCCCCGCCATGATCGTTCCTTATTGTTTGCGTTTTTCGGCCAAACAACTAGAATTCCGCTCGATTCCCATATTTTTGTGTGTTATAGCCCACACCTTCCGAGTGGTCCCGGGACCTCCAGACCCCTATCGCCTAAAATTTTTCCGGACTATCAAATACGACCTAAGGAACCATAGTATCCGCCCTGCCATGATCGTTCCTCATTTTTTGCGTTTTTCGGCCAAACAACTAGAATTCCGCCCGATTCCCATATTTTTGTTTGTTATAGCCCACACCTTCCGAGTGGTCCCGGGACCTCCAGACCCCTATCACCTAAAATTTTTCCGGACTATCAAATACGACCTAAGGAACCATAGTATCCGACCCGCCATGATCGTTCCTCATTTTTTGCGTTTTTCGGCCAAACAACTAGAATTCCGCGCGATCCCATATTTTTGTGTGTTATAGCCCACGCCTTCCGAGTGGTCCCAGGTCTCCGGACCCCTATCGCCAAAAATTTTTCCGAACTATCAAATAAGACCTAAGGAACCATAGTCACTGCCCAGCCATGATCGTTCCTAGTTTTTTCCGTCTTTCGGCCAAAAAACTAGAATTCCGCGCGATTCCCATATTTTCGTGTCCTATAGCCCACGCCTTCCAAGTGGTTCCGAGACCCCCAGACCCCGATCGCCTAAAATTTTTCCGGGACATCAAATACGACCTAAGGAACCATAGTAACTGCCCCGCCATCATCGTTTCTCCTTTTTTGCATTTTTCGGCCAAAAAACTAGAATTACGCCCGATTCCCATATTTTCGTGTGCTAAACCCACGCCTTCCAAGTGGTCCGGGGAGCCGTGGACCCCGATAGCCTAAAATTTTTTCGGACTATCAAATACGACCTAAGGTGCCATAGTCACCGCCCCACCATGATCGTTCCAAATGCTTTGCATTTTTCGGCCAAAAAACTAGAACTCCGCGCGATTTGCATATTTTCGTGTGCTATAGCTTACGCCTTCCGAGTGGTCCCGGGAGCCGTGGACCCCGATCGCCTAAAATTTTCCGGGCCATCAAATACGACCTAAGGAACCATAGTCACTGCCCCGCCATGATCGTTCCTCATTTATTGCATTTTTCGGCCAAAAAGCTAGAATTCCGCTAGATTACCATATTTTTGTGTGCCCCCCGCCTTCCGAGTGGGCCGGGCCGCCGGACTCGGATCGCCTAAAAAGTTTTTGGGCCATCAATTAGGACCTAAGGAACCATAGTAACCACTCCGCCATGATCGTTCCACATTTTTTACATGTTACTGAAAAAGACCTAGAATTTAGCCCGATTCCCATATTTTCGTGTGCTATACCCACACTTTTCGAGTGGTCCCGGGACCTCCAGACCCCTATCGCCTAAAAATTTTCCGGACTATCAAATACGACCTTAGGAATCATAGTATCTGCCCCGCCATGATCGTTCCTCATTTTTTGCGTTTTTCGGACAAACAACTAGAATTCCGCGCGATCCCATATTTTTGTGTGTTATAGCCCACGCCTTCCGAGTGGTCCCGGGTCTCCGGACCTCTATCGCCAAAAAATTTTCCATACAATCAAATAAGACCTAAGGAACCATAGTCACCGCCCCACCATGATCGTTCCAAATGCTTTGCATTTTTCGGCCAAAAAACTAGAACTCCGCGCTATTTGCATATTTTCGTGTGCTAGAGCTTACGCCTTCCGAGTGGTCCCGGGAGCCGTGGACCCCGATCGCCTAAAATTTTCCGAGCCATCAAATACGACCTAAGGAACCATAGTCACCGCCCCGCCATGATCGTTCCTCATTTATTGCGTTTTTCGGCCAAAAAGCTAGAATTCCGCTCGATTACCATATTTTTGTGTGCCCCACGCCTTCCGAGTGGGCCGGGCCGCCGGACTCGGATCGCCTAAAAAGTTTTCGGGCCATCAATTAGGACCTAAGGAACCATAGTAACCACCCCGCCATGATCGTTCCTCATTTTCTTGCGTTTTTCGGTCAAATAACTAGAATTCCGCGCGATTCCTATATTTTTGTGTGTTATAGCCCACACCTTCCGAGTGGTGCCGGGACCTCCAGACCCCGATCGCCTAAAATTTTTCTGGACTATCAAACACGACCTAAGGAACCATAGTATCCGCCCCGCCATGATAGTTCCTCATTTTTTGCGTTTTTCGGCCAAACAACTAGAATTCCGCGCGATCCCATATTTTTGTGTGTTATAGCCCACGCCTTCCGAGTGGTCCCGGGTCTCCGGACCCCTATCGCCAAAAATTTTTCCGAACTATCAAATAAGACCTAAGGAACCATAGTCACCGCCCAGCCATGATCGTTCCTAGTTTTTTCCGTTTTTCGGCCAAAAAACTAGAATTCCGCGCGATTCCCATATTTTCGTGTCCTATAGCCCACGCCTTCCAAGTGAACCCGGGAACTCCGGACCCCTATGACCTAAAATTTTTCCGTACTATCAAATAGAACCTAAGGAACCATAGTAACCGCCCCGCCATAATCGTTTCTCATTTTTTGCATTTTTCAGCCAAAGAACTAGAATTCCGCGCGATTTTCATATTTTCGTGTGCTTTAGCCCACGCCTTCCAAGGGGTCCCGGGAAGCCCGAACCCCGATCGCCTAAAAATTTTCCGGGCCATCAAATACGACCTAAGGAACCATAGTAACCACCCCGCCATGATCGTTCCTCATTTTTTGCGTTTTTCGGCCAAACAACTAGAATTCCGCGCGATTCCCATATTTTTGTGTGTTATAGCCCACGCCTTCAGAGTGGTCCCGGGACCTCCGGACCCCTATCGCCTAATATTTTTCTGGACTATCAAATAAGACCAAAGGAACCATAGTCACCGCCCTGCCAAGATCTTTCCACATTTTTTACATGTTAGTGAAAAAGACCTAGAATTTAGCCCGATTCCCATATTTTCGTGTGCTATACCCACGCATTTCGAGTGGTCCAAAGAGTCGCGGACCCCGATCGCCTAAAACTTTTCCGGGCAATCAAATACAACCTAAGGAACCATAGTATCCGCCCCGCCATGATCGTTCCTTATTTTTTGCGTTTTTCGGCCAAACCACTAGAATTCCGCGCGATTCCCATATTTTTGTGTGTTATAGCCCACACCTTCGAGTGGTCCCGGGACCTCCAGACCCCTATCGCCTAAAATTTTTCCGGACTATCAAATACGACCTAAGGAACCATAGTATCCGCCCCGCCATGATCGTTCCTCATTTTTTGCATTTTTCGGCCAAACAACTAGAATTCCGCGCGATCCCATATTTTTGGGTGTTATAGCCCACGCCTTCCGAGTGGTCCTGGGTCTCCGGACCCCTATCGCCAAAATTTTTTTCGGACTATCAAATAAGACCTAAGGAACCATAGTCACCGCCCAGCCATGATCGTTCATAGTTTTTTCTATTTTTCGGCCAAAAAACTAGAATTCCGCGCGATTCCCATATTTTCGTGTCCTATAGCCCACGCCTTCCAAGTGAACCCGGGAACTCCGGACCCTTATTGCCTAAAATTTTTCCGTACTATCAAATACGACCTAAGGAACCATAGTCACCGCCCCGCCATGATCGTTCCTCATTTATTGCGTTTTTCGGCCAAAAAACTAGAATTCCGCTCGATTACCATATTTTTGTGTGCCACACGCCTTCCGAGTGGACCGGGCCGCCGGACTCGGATCGCCTAAGAAATATTCGGGCGATCAATTAGAACCTAAGGAACCATAGTCACCGCCTCACCATGATCGTTCCTCATTTTTTGCATTTTTTGGCCAAAAAACTAGAATTCCGCCCGATTCCCGTATTTTTGTGTGCTATCGCCCACGTCTTCCGAGTGGGTCGGGCCCCCCGGAGCTGGATCGCCTACAAAATTTTCCGGACTATCAAATACGACCTAAGGAACCATAGTCACCGCCCCGCTATGATCATTCCTAGTCTTTTGCGTTTTTCAGCTAAAAAAGTAGAATTCCGCGCGATTTCCATATTTTCATGTGCTTTAGCCCACGCCTTCCAAGGGGTCCCGGGAACCCTGAACCCCGATTGCCTAAAAATTTTCCGGGCCATCAAATACGACCAAAGGAACCATAGTAACCTCCCCTCCATGATCGTTCCTCATTTTTTGCGTTTTTCAGCCAAACAATTAGAATTCCGCGCGATTCCCATATTTTTGTGTGTTATAGCCCACTACTTCCGAGTGGTCCCGGGACCTCTTATAGCCCACGCCTTCCGAGTGGTCCCGGGACCTCCGGACCCCTATCGCCTAATATTTTTCCGGACTATCAAATAAGACCAAAGGAACCATAGTCACTGCCCTGCTAAGATCTTTCCACATTTTTTGCATGTTACTGAAAAAGACCTAGAATTTCGCCCGATTCCCATATTTTCGTGTGCTATACCAACGCATTCCGAGTGGTCCCAAGAGCCGCGGACCCCGATCGCCTAAAATTTTTTCGGGCAATCGAATACGACCTAAGGAACCATAGTATCTGCCCCGCCATGATCGTTCCTTATTTTTTGCGTTTTTCGGCCAAATAACTAGAATTCCGCCCGATTCCCATATTTTTGTGTGCTATCGCCCTCGTCTTTCGAGTGGGTCGGGCCCCCCGGAGCTGGATCGCCTAAAACTTTTTCCGGACTATCAAATACGACCTAAGGAACTATAGTCACCGCCCTGCCATGATCGTTCCTAGTCTTTTGCTTTTTTCAGCTAAAAAAGTAGAATTCCGCGCGATTTCCATATTTTCATGTGCTTTAGCCCACGCCTTCCAAGGGGTCCCTGGAACCCCGAACCCCGATAGCCTAAAAATTTTTCGGGCCATCAAATACGACCAAAGGAACCATAGTAACCACCCCTCCATGATCGTTCCTCATTTTTTGCGTTTTTCAGCCAAACAACTAGAATTCCGCGCGATTCCCATATTTTTGTGTGTTATAGCCCACTACTTCCGAGTGGTCCCGGGACATCTTATAGCCCACGCTTTCCGAGTGGTCCCGGGACCTCCGGACCCCTATCGCCTAATATTTTTCCGGACTATCAAATAAGACCAAAGGAACTATAGTCACCGCCCTGCCAAGATCTTTCCACATTTTTTGCATGTTACTGAAAAAGACCTAGAATTTCGCCCGATTCCCATATTTTCGTGTGCTATACCAACGCATTCCGAGTGGTCCCAAGAGCCGCGGACCCCGATCGCCTAAAATTTTTTCGGGCAATCGAATACGACCTAAGGAACCATAGTATCCGCCCCGCCATGATCGTTCCTTATTTTTTGCGTTTTTCGGCCAAATAACTAGAATTCCGCGCGATTCCCATATTTTTGTGTGTTATAGCCCACACCTTCCGAGTGGTCCCGGGACCTCCGGACCCCTATCGCCTAAAATTTTTCCGGACTATCAAATACGACCTAAGGAACCATAGTATCCGCCTCGCCATGATCGTTCCTCATTTTTTGCATTTTTCGGCCAAACAACTAGAATTCCGCGCGATCCCATATTTTTGTGTGTTATAGCCCACGCCTTCCGAGTGGTCCCGGGTCTCCGGACCCCTATCGCCTAAAATTTTTTCGGACTATCAAATAAGACCTAAGGAACCATAGTCACCGCCCAGCCATGATCGTTCCTAGTCTTTTGCATTTTTCAGCCAAAAAACTAGAATTCCGCGCGATTTCCATATTTTCGTGTGCTTTAGCCCACGCCTTCCAAGGGGTCCCGGGAAGCCCGAACCCCGATCGCCTAAAAATTTTCCGGGCCATCAAATACGACCTAAGGAATCATAGTAACCACCCCGCCATGATCGTTCCTCATTTTTTGCATTTTTCGGTCAAACAACTAGAATTCCGCGCGATTCCTATATTTTTGTGTGTTATATAGCCCACGCCTTCCGAGTGGTCCCGGGACCTCCTGACCCCTATCGCCTAAAATTTTTCCGGACTATCAAATACGACCTAAGGAACCATAGTATCCGCCCCGCCATGATCGTTCCTCATTTTTTGCATTTTTCCGGCCAAACAACTAGAATTCCGCGCGATTCCCATATTTTTGTGTGTTATAGCCCACGCCTTCCGAGTGGTCCCGGGACCTCCGGACCCCTATCGCCTAATATTTTTCCGGACTACCAAATAAGACCAAAGGAACCATAGTCACCGCCCTGCCAAGATCTTTCCACATTTTTTGCATGTTAGTGAAAAAGACCTAAAATTTTGCCCGATTCCCATATTTTCGTGTGCTATACCCACGCATTCCGAGTCGTCCCAAGAGCCACGGACCCCGATAGCCTAATATTTTTCCGGGCAATGAAATACGACCTAAGGAACCATAGTATCCGCCTCGCCATGATCGTTCCTTATTGTTTTTGTTTTTCGGCCAAACAACTAGAATTCCGCTCGATTCCCATATTTTTGTTTGTTATAGCCCACACCTTCCGAGTGGTCCCGGGACCTCCAGACCCCTATCGCCGAAAATTTTTCCGGACTATCAAATACGACCTAAGGAACCATAGTGTCCGCCCTGCCATGACCGTTCCTCATTTTTTGCGTTTTTCGGCCAAACAACTAGAATTCCGCCCGATTCCCATATTTTTGTTTGTTATAGCCCACACCTTCCGAGTGGTCCCGGGACCTCCAGACCCCTATCACCTAAAATTTTTCCGGACTATCAAATACGACCTAAGGAACCATAGTATCCGACCCGCCATGATCGTTCCTCATTTTTTGCGTTTTTCGGCCAAACAACTAGAATTCCGCGCGATCCCATATTTTTGTGTGTTATAGCCCATGCCTTCCGAGTGGTCCCGGGTCTCCGAACCCCTATCGCCTAAAATTTTTCCGGACTATCAAATAAGACCTAAGGAACCATAGTCACCGCCTAGCCATGATCATTCCTCATTTGTTGTGTTTTCCGCCAAAAAACTAGAATTCCGCCCGATTACAATATTTTTCTGTGCTATTTCCCACCCTTCCAAGTGGTTCCGGGACCCCCGGACCCCGATCGCCTAAAGTTTTTCCGGGTCATCAAATACGACCTAAGGAACCATAGTAACCGCCCCGCCATTATCGTTTCTCATTTTTTGCATTTTTCGGCCAAAAAACTAGAATTACGCCCGATTCCCATATTTTCGTGTGCTAAACCCACGCCTTCCAAGTGGTCCGGGGAGCCGCGGACCCCGATTGCCTAAAATTTTTTCGGATTGTCAAATACGACCTAAGGTGCCATAGTCACCTCCCCACCATGATCGTTCCAAATGCTTTGCATTTTTCGGCCAAAAAACTAGAACTCCGCGCGATTTGCATATTTTCGTGTGCTATAGCTTACGCCTTCCGAGTGGTCCCGGGTGCCGTGGACCCCGATCGCCTAAAATTTTCCAGGCCATTAAATACGACCTATGGAACCATAGTCACCGCCCCGCCATGATCGTTCCTCATTTATTGCGTTTTTCGGCCAAAAAGCTAGAATTCCGCTCGATTACCATATTTTTGTGTGCCCCACGCCTTCCGAGTGGGCCGGGCCGCCGGACTCGGATCGCCTAAAAAGTTTTTGGGCCATCAATTAGGACCTAAGGAACCATAGTAACCACCCCGCCATGATCGTTCCTCATTTTATGCGTTTTTCGGTCAAACAACTAGAATTCCGCGCGATTCCCATATTTTTGTGTGTTATAGCCCACACTTTCCGAGTGGTCCCGGGACCTCCAGACCCCTATCGCCTAAAAATTTTCCGGACTATCAAATATGACCTAAGGAATCATAGTATCTGCCCCGCCAAGATCGTTCCTCAGTTTTTGCGTTTTTCGGACAAACAAATAGAATTCCGCGCGATCCCATATTTTTGTGTGTTATAGCCCACGCCTTCCGAGTGGTCCCGGGTCTCCGGACCCCTATCGCCAAAAAATTTTCCGGACTATCAAATAAGACCTAAGGAACCATAGTCACCGCCCCACCATGATCTTTCCAAATGCTTTGCATTTTTCGGCCAAAAAACTAGAACTCCGCGCGATTTGCATATTTTCGTGTGCTATAGCTTACGCCTTCCGAGTGGTCCCGGGAGCCGTGGACCCCGATCGCCTAAAATTTTCCGAGCCATCAAATACGACCTAAGGAACCATAGTCAGCGCCCCGCCATGATCGTTCCTCATTTATTGCGTTTTTCGGCCAAAAAGCTAGAATTCCGCTCGATTACCATATTTTTGTGTGCCCCACCCCTTCCGAGTGGGCCGGGCCGCCGGACTCGTATCGCCTAAAAAGTTTTCGGGCCATCAATTAGGACCTAAGGAACCATAGTAACCACCCCGCCATGATCGTTCCTTATTTTCTTGCGTTTTTCGGTCAAACAACTAGAATTCCGCGCGATTCCCATATTTTTGTGTGTTATAGCCCACACCTTCCGAGTGGTGCCGGGACCTCCAGACCCCTATCGCCTAAACTTTTTCTGGACTATCAAATACGACCTAAGGAACCATAGTATCCGCCCCGCCATGATCGTTCCTCATTTTTTGCGTTTTTCGGTCAAACAACTAGAATTCTGCGCGATCCCATATTTTTGTGTGTTATAGCCCACGCCTTCCGAGTGGTCCCGGGTCTCCGGACCCCTATCGCCAAAAATTTTTCCGAACTATCAAATAAGACCTAAGGAACCATAGTCACCGCCCAGCCATGATTGTTCCTAGTTTTTTCCGTTTTTCGGCCAAAAAACTAGAATTCCGCGCGATTCCCATATTTTCGTGTCCTATAGCCCATGCCTTCCAAGTGAACCCGGGAACTCCGGACCCCTATCGCCTAAAATTTTTCCGTACTATCAAATACGACCTAAGGAACCATAGTAACCGCCCCGCCATCATCGTTTCTCATTTTTTGCATTTTTCAGCCAAAAAACTAGAATTCCGCGCGATTTCCATATTTTCGTATGCTTTAGCCCACGCCTTCCACGGGGTCCCGGGAAGCCCGAACCCCGATCGCCTAAAAATTTTCCGGGCCATCAAATACGACCTAAGGAACCATAGTAACCACCCCGCCATGATCGTTCCTCATTTTTTGCGTTTTTCGGCCAAACAACTAGAATTCCGCGCGATTCCCATATTTTTGTGTGTTATAGCCCACGCCTTCCGAGTTGTCCCGGGACCTCCTGACCCCTATTGCCTAAAATATTTTCGGACTATCAAATACGACCTAAGGAACCATAGTATCCGCCCCACCATGATCGTTCCTCATGTTTTGGGTTTTTCGGCCAAACAACTAGAATTCCGCGCGATTCCCATATTTTTGTGTGTTATAGCCCACGCCTTCAGAGTGGTCCCGGGACCTCCAGACCCCTATCGCCTAATATTTTTCCGGACTATCAAATAAGACCAAAGGAACCATAGTCACCGCCCTACCAAGATCTTTCCACATTTTTTGCATGTTACTGAAAAAGACCTAGAATTTAGCCCGATTCCCATATTTTCGTGTGCTATACCCACGAATTTCGAGTGGTCCCAAAAGTCGCGGACCCCGATCGCCTAAAAATTTTCCGGGCAATCAAATTCAACCTAAGGAACCATACTATCTGCCCCGCCATGATCATTCCTTATTTTTTGCGTTTTTCGGCCAAACAACTAGAATTCCGCGCGATTCCCATATTTTTGTGTGTTATAGCCCACACCTTCGAGTGGTCCCGGGACCTCCAGACCCCTATCGCCTAAAATTTTTCCGGACTATCAAATACGACCTAAGGAACCATAGTATCTGCCCCGCCATGATCGTTCCTCATTTTTTGCTTTTTTCGGCCAAACAACTAGAATTCCGCGCGATCCCATATTTTTGGGTGTTATAGCCCACGCCTTCCGAGTGGTCCTGGGTCTCCGGACCCCTATCGCCAAAATTTTTTCCGGACAATCAAATAAGACCTAAGGAACCATAGTCACCGCCCAGCCATGATCGTTCCTAGTTTTTTCTATTTTTCGGCCAAAAAACTAGAATTCCGCGCGATTCCCATATTTTCGTATCCTATAGCCCACGCCTTCCAAGTGAACCCGGGAACTCCGGACCCTTATTGCCTAAAATTTTTCCGTACTATCAAATACGACCTAAGGAACCATAGTCACCACCCCGCCATGATCGTTCCTCATTTATTGCGTTTTTCGGCCAAAAAACTAGAATTCCGCTCGATTACCATATTTTTGTGTGCCCCACGCCTTCCGATGGACCGGGCCGCCGGACTCGGATCGCCTAAGAAATTTTCGGGCGATCAATTAGAACCTAAGGAACCATAGTCACTGCCTCACCATGATCGTTCCTCATTTTTTGCATTTTTTGGCCAAAAAACTAGAATTCCGCCCGATTCCCATATTTTTTTGTGCTATCGCCCACGTCTTCTGAGTGGGTCGGGCCCCCCGGAGCTGGATCGCCTAAAACTTTTTCCGGACTATCAAATACGACCTAAGGAACCATAGTCACTGCCCCGCCATGATCGTTCCCAGTCTTTTGCGTTTTTCAGCTAAAAAAGTAGAATTCTGCGCGATTTCCATATTTTCATGCGCTTTAGCCCACGCCTTCCAAGGGGTCCCGGGAACCCCGATCGCCTAAAAATTTTCCGGGCCATCAAATATGACCAAAGGAACCATAGTAACCACCCCTCCATGATCGTTCCTCATTTTTTGCGTTTTTCAGCCAAACAACTGGAATTCCGCGCGATTCCCATATTTTTGTGTGTTATAGCCCACTACTTCCGAGTGGTCCCGGGACCTCTTATAGCCCACGCCTTCCGAGTGGTCCCGGGACCTCCGGACCCCTATCGCCTAATATTTTTCCCGACTATCAAATAAGACCAAAGGAACCATAGTCACCGCCCTGCCAAGATCTTTCCACATTTTTTGCATGTTACTGAAAAAGACCTAGAATTTCGCCCGATTCCCATATTTTCGTGTGCTATACCAACGCATTCCGAGTGGTCCCAAGAGCCGCGGACCCCGATCGCCTAAAATTTTTCCGGGCAATCGAATACGACCTAAGGAACCATAGTATCCGCCCCGCCATGATCGTTCCTTATTTTTTGCGTTTTTCGGCCAAATAACTAGAATTCCGCCCGATTCCCATATTTTTGTGTGCTATCACCCACGTCTTCCGAGTGGGTCGGGCCCCCCGGAGCTGGATCGCCTAAAACTTTTTCCGGACTATCAAATACGACCTAAGGAACCATAGTCACCGCCCCGCCATGATCGTTCCTAGTCTTTTGCGTTTTTCAGCTAAAAAAGTAGAATTCCGCGCGATTTCCATATTTTCATGTGCTTTAGCCCACGCCTTCCAAGGGGTCCCGGGAACCCCGAACCCCGATCGCCTAAAAATTTTCCGGGCCATCAAATACGACCAAAGGAACCATAGTAACCACCCCTCCATGATCGTTCCTCATTTTTTGCGTTTTTCAGCCAAACAACTAGAATTCCGCGCGATTCCCATATTTTTGTGTGTTATAGCCCACTACTTCTGAGTGGTCCCGGGACCTCTTATAGCCCACGCCTTCCGAGTGGTCCCGGGACCTCCGGACCCCTATCGCCTAATATTTTTCCGGACTATCAAATAAGACCAAAGGAACCATAGTCACCGCCCTGCCAAGATCTTTCCACATTTTTTGCATGTTACTGAAAAAAACCTAGAATTTCGCCCGATTCCCATATTTTCGTGTGCTATACCAACGCATTCCGAGTGGTCCCAAGAGCCGCGGACCCCGATCGCCTAAAATTTTTCCGGGCAATCGAATACGACCTAAGGAACCATAGTATCCGCCCCGCCATGATCGTTCCTTATTTTTTGCGTTTTTCGGCCAAATAACTAGAATTCCGCGCGATTCCCATATTTTTGTGTGTTATAGCCCACACCTTCCGAGTGGTCCCGGGACCTCCGGACCCCTATCGCCTAAAATTTTTTCGGACTATCAAATACGACCTAAGGAACCATAGTATCCGCCCCGCCATGATCGTTCCTCATTTTTTGCATTTTTCGGCCAAACAACTAGAATTCCGCGCGATCCCATATTTTTGTGTGTTATAGCCCACGCCTTCCGAGTGGTCCCGGGTCTCCGGACCCCTATCGCCTAAAATTTTTCCGGACTATCAAATAAGACCTAAGGAACCATAGTCACCGCCCAGCCATGATTGTTCCTACTTTTTTCCGTTTTTCTGCCAAAAAACTAGAATTCCGCGCGATTCCCATATTTTCGTGTCCTATAGCCCATGCCTTCCAAGAGAACCCGGGAACTCCGGACCCCTATCTCCTAAAAATTTTCCGGACTATCAAATACGACCTAAGGAACCATAGTCACCGCCCAGCCATGATCATTCCTTATTTGTTGCATTTTTCGGCCAAAAAACTAGAATTCCGCCCGATTACAATATTTTTCTGTGCTATTGCCCATCCTTCCAAGTGGTTCCGGGAACCCCCGGACCCTGATCGCCTAAAATTATTCCGGGCCATTAAATACGACCTAAGGAACCATAGTAACCGCCTTGCCATCATTGTTTCTCATATTTTGCATTTTTAGGCCAAAAAAATAGAATTGCGCCCGATTCCCATATTTTCGTGTGCTATAGCTTACTCCTTCCGAGTGGTCTCGGGAGCCGTGGACCCCGATCGCCTAAAATTTTCCGGGCCATCAAATACGACCTAAGGAACCATAGTCACCGCCCCGCCATGATTGTTCCTCATTTAGTGCATTTTTCGGCCAAAAAACTAAAATTCTGCTCGATTACCATATTTTTGTGTGCCCCACGCCTTCCGAGTGGACCGGGACGCCGGACTCGGATCGCCTAAAAACTTTTCGGGCCATCAATTATAACCTAAGGAACCATAGTCACCGTCTCGCCATGATCGTTCCTCATTTTTTGCATTTTTAACCAAAAAACTAGAATTCCGCCTGATTCCCATATTTTTGTGTGCTATCGCCCACGCCTTCCGAGTGGGTCGGGCCCCCCGGAGCCGGATCGCCTAAAAATTTTCCGGACTATCAAATACAACCTAAGGAACCATATTCACCGCCCCGCCATGATCCTTCATAGTCTTTTGCATTTTTCAGCCAAAAAAGTATAATTCCGCGCGATTTCCATATTTTCGTGTGCTTTAGCCCACGCCTTCCAAGGGGTCCCGGGAACCCCGAACCCCGATCGGCTAAAAATTTTCGGGCCATCAAATACGACCTTAGGAACCATAGTAACCACCCCGCCATGATCATTCCTCATTTTTTGCGTTTTTCCGCCAAACAACTAGATTTTCGCGCGATTCCCATATTTTTGTGTGTTATAGCCCACGCCTTCCGAGTGGTCCCGGGACCTCCTGACCCCTATCGCCTAAAATTTTTCCGGACTATCAAATACGACCTAAGGAATCATAGTATCCGCCCCGCCATGATCCTTCCTCATTTTTTGCGTTTTTCGGCCAAACAACTAGAATTCCGCGCGATTCCCATATTTTTGTGTGTTATAGCCCACGCCTTCCGAGTGGTCCCGGGACCTCCTGACCCCTATCGCCTAGAATTTTTCCGGACTATCAAATACGACCTAAGGAATCATAGTATCCGCCCCGCCATGATCCTTCCTCATTTTTTGCGTTTTTCGGCCAAACAACTAGAATTCCGCGCGATTCCCATATTTTTGTGTGTTATAGCCCACGCCTTCCGAGTGGTCACGGGACCTCCGGACCCCTATCGCCTAATATTTTTCCGGACTATCAAATAAGACCAAAGGAACCATAGTCACCGCCCTGCCAAGATCTTTCCACATTTTTTGCATGTTACTGAAAAAGACCTAGAATTTAGCCCGATTCCCATATTTTCGTATGCAATACCCACGCATTCCGAGTGGTCCCAAGAGCCGCGGACCCCGATCACCTAAAAATTTTTCGGGCAATCAAATACAACCTAAGGAACCATAGTATCCGCCCCGCCATGATCGTTCCTTATTTTTTGCATTTTTCGGCCAAACAACTAGAATTTCGCGCGATTCCCATATTTTTGTGTGTTATAGCCCACACCTTCCGAGTGGTCCCGGGACCTCCGGACCCCTATCGCCTAAAAATTTTCTGGACTATCAAATACGACCTAAGGAACCATAGTATCCACCCCTCCATGATCGTTCCTCATTTTTTGCGTTTTTCGGCCAAACAACTAGAATTCTGCGCAATCCCATATTTTTGTGTGTTATAGCCCATGCCTTCCGAGTGGTCCCGGTTCTCCGGACCCCTATCGCCAAAAATTTTTCCGGACTATCAAATAAGACCTAAGGAACCATAGTCACCGCCCTGCCAAGATCTTTCCACATTTTTTGCATATTACTGAAAAAGACCTAGAATTTAGCCCGATTCCCATATTTTCGTGTGCAACACCCACGCATTCCGAGTGGTCCCAAGAGCCGCGGACCCCGATCGCCTAAAAATTTTCCGGGCCATCAAATACGACCAAAGGAACCATAGTAACCACCCCGCCATGATCGTTCCTCATTTTTTGCGTTTTTCGGCCAAACAACTAGAATTTCGCGCAATCCCATATTTTTGTGTGTTATAGCCCATGCCTTCCGAGTGGTCCCGGTTCTCCGGACCCCTATCGCCTAAAATTTTTCCGGACTATCAAATAAGACCTAAGGAACCATAGTCACCGCCCTGCCAAGATCTTTCCACATTTTTTGCATGTTACTGAAAAAGACCTAGAATTTAGCCCGATTCCCATATTTTCGTGTGCAACACCCACGCATTCCGAGTGGTCCCAAGAACCGCGGACCCCGATCGCCTAAAAATTTTCCGGGCAATCAAATACGACCTAAGGAACCATAGTATCCGCCCCGCCATGTTCGTTCCTTATTTTTTGCTTTTTTCGGCCAAACAACTAGAATTCCGCGCGATTCCCATATTTTTGTGTGTTATAGCCCACACCTTCCGAGTGGTCCCGGGACCTCCGGACCCCTATCGCCTAAAAAATTTCCGGACTATCAAATACGACCTAAGGAACCATAGTATCCACCCCGCTATGATCATTCCTCATTTTTTGCATTTTTCGGCCAAACAACTAGAATTCCGCGCAATCCCATATTTTTGTGTGTTATAGCCCATGCCTTCCGAGTGGGTCGGGCCCCCCGGAGCCGAATCGCCTAAAAATTTTCCGGACTATCAAATACGACCTAAGGAACCATAGTCACCGCCCCACCATGATTGTTCCTAGTCTTTTGCGTTTTTTAGCCAAAAAAGTAGAATTCCGCGCGATTTCCATATGTTCGTGTTCTTTAGCCCACGCCTTCCAAGGGGTCCCGGGAACCCCGAACCCCGATCGCCTAAAAATTTTCTGGGCCATCAAATACGACCAAAGGAACCATAGTAACCACCCCGCCATGATCGTTCCTCATTTTTTGCATTTTTCGGCCAAACAACTAGAATTCCGCGTGATTCCCATATTTTTGTTTGTTAAAGCCCACGCCTTCCGAGTGGTCCCGGGACCTCTTATAGCCCACGCCTTCCGAGTGGTCCCGGGATCTCCGGACCCCTATCGCCTAATATTTTTCCGTACTATCAAATTAGACCAAAGGAACCATAGTCACCCCTGCCAAGATCTGTCCACATTTTTTGCATGTTACTGAAAAAGACCTAGAATTTCGCCCGATTCCCATATTTTCGTGTGCTATACCCAAATACGACCTAAGGAACCATAGTATCCACCCCGCCAAGATCGTTCCTCATTTTTTGCATTTTTCGGCCAAACAACTAGAATTCCGCGCGATCCCATATTTTTGTATGTTATAGCCCACACCTTCCGAGTGGTCCCGGGACCTCCGGACCCCTATCACCTAAAATTTTTCTGGACTATCAAATACGACCTATGGAACCATAGTCACCGCCCAGCCATGATCATTCCTCATTTGTTGCGTTTTTCGGCAAAAAAACTAGATTTTCGCCCGATTACAATATTTTTGTGTGCTATTGCCCACCCTTCCCAGTGGTTCCGGGACCCCCGGACCCCAATCGCCTAAAATTTTTCTGGGCCGTCAAATACAACCTAAGGAACCATACTAACCGCCCCGCCATCATCGTTTATCATTTTTTACATTTTTCGGCCAAAAAACTAGCATTACGCCCGATTCCCATATTTTCGTGTGCTATACCCACGCCTTCCAAGTGGTCCGGGGAGCCGCGGACCTCGATCACCTAAAAATTTTCCGGACTATCAAATACGACCTAAGGTACCATAGTCACCGCCCCACCATGATCGTTCCAAATGCTTTGCATTTTTCGGCCAAAAAACTAGAACTCCGCGCGATTTGCATATTTTCGTGTGCTATAGCTTACGCCTTCCGAATGGTCCCGGGAGCCGTGGAACCCGATCGCCTAAAATTTTCCGGGCCATCAAATACGACCTAAGGAACCATAGTCACCGCCCCGCCATGATCGTTCCTCATTTATTGCGTTTTTCGGCCAAAAAACTAGAATTCCGCCCGATTCCCATATTTTTGTGTGCTATCGCCCACGCCTTCTGAGTGGGTCGGGCCCCCCGGAGCCGGATCGCCTAAAAATTTTCCGGACTATCAAATACGACATAAGGAATCATAGTCACCGCCCCGCCATGATCCTTCCTAGTCTTTTGCATTTTTCAGCCAAAAAACAAGAATTCCGCGCGATTTCCATATTTTCGTGTGCCTTAGCCCACGACTTCCAAGGGGTCCCGGGAACCCCGAACCCCGATCGCCTAAAAATTTTCCGGGCCATCAAATACGACCTAAGGAACCATAGTAACCACCCCGCCATGATCGTTCCTCATTTTTTGCGTTTTTTGGCCAAACAACTAGAATTTCGCGCGATTCCCTTATTTTTGTGTGTTATATAGCCCACACCTTCCGAGTGGTCCCGGGACCTCCGGACCCCTATCACCTAAAAGTTTTCCGGACTATCAAATACGACCTATGGAACCATAGTATCTGCCCCGCCATGATCGTTCCTCATTTTTTGCGTTTTTCGGCCAAACAACTTGAATTCCGCGCGATTCCCTTGTTTTTGTGTGTTATAGCCCACGCCTTCCGAGTGGTCCCGGGTCTCCGGACCCCTATCGCCTAAAATTTTTTCGGACTATCAAATAAGACCTAAGGAACCATAGTCACCGCCCAGCCATGATCGTTCCTAGTTTTTTCCATTTTTCGGCCAAAAAACTAGAATTTCGCACGATTCCCATATTTTCGTGTCCTATAGCCCACGCCTTCTAAGTGAACCCGGGAACTCCGGACCCCTATCGCCTAAAATTTTTCCGGACTATCAAATACGACCTAAGGAACCATAGTCACCGCCCAGCCATGATCATTCCTCATTTGTTGCGTTTTTCAGCAAAAAAACTAGATTTCCGCCCGATTACAATATTTTTTTGTGCTATTGCCCACCCTTCCCAGTGGTTCCGGGACCCCCGGACCCCAATCGCCTAAAATTTTTTCGGGCCATCAAATACGACCTAAGGAACCATACTAACCGCCCCGCCATCATCGTTTTTCATTTTTTACATTTTTCGGCCAAAAAACTAGAATTACGCCCGATTCCCATATTTTCGTGTGCTATACCCACGCATTCTAAGTGGTCCGGGGAGCCGCGGACCTCGATCACCTAAAATTTTTCCGGACTATCAAATACGACCTAAGGTACCATAGTCATCGCCCCACCATGATCGTTCAAAAATTCTTTGCATTTTTCGGCCAAAAAACTAGAACTCCGCGCGATTTGCATATTTTCGTGTACTATAGCTTATGCCTTCCGAGTGGTCCCGGGAGCCGTGGACCCCGATCGCCTTAAATTTTTCGGGCCATCAAATAAGACCTAAGGAACCATAGTCACCACCCCGCCATGATCGTTCCTCCTTTATTGCGTTTTTCGGCCAAAAAACTAGAATTCCGCCCGATTCCCATATTTTTATGTGCTATCGCCCACGCCTTCCGAGTGGGACAGGCCCCCCGGAGCTGGATCGCCTAAAAATTTTCCGGACTATCAAATAAGACCTAAGGAACCATAGTCACCGCCCCGCCATGATCCTTCCTAGTCTTTTGCGTTTTTCAGCCAAAAAACAAGAATTCCGCGCGATTTCCATATTTTCGTGTGCCTTAGCCCACGGATTCCAAGGGGTCCCGGGAACCCCGAACCCCGATCGCCTAAAACTTTTCTGGGCCATCAAATACGACCTAAGGAACCATAGTAACCACCCCGCCATGATCGTTCCTCTTTTTTTGCATTTTTCGGCCAAACAACTAGAATTCCACGCGATTCCCATATTTTTGTGTGTTATAGCCCACGCCTTCCGAGTGGTCCCGGGACCTCTTATCGTCTATCGCCTAAAATTTTTCCGGACTATCAAATACGACCTAAGGAACCATATTATCCGTCCCGCCATGATCGTTCCTCATTTTTTGCATTTTTCGGCCAAACAACTAGAATTCAGCGCGATTCCCATATTTTTGTGTGTTTTAGATCACGCCTTCCGAGTGGTCCCGGGACCTCCGGACCCCTATCGCCTAATATTTTTCCGGACTATAAAATAAGACCAAAGGAACCATAGTCAGCGCCCTGCCAAGATCTTTCCACATTTTTTGCATGTTACTGAAAAAGACCTAGAATTTCGCCCGATTCCCATATTTTCGTGTGCTATACCCACGCATTCCGAGTGGTCCCAAGAGTCGCGGACCCCGATTGCCTAAAATTTTTCCGGGCAATCAAATACGACCTAAGGAACCATAGTATCCGCCCCGCCATGATCGTTCCTTATTTTTTGCATTTTTCGGCCAAACAACTAGAATTCCGAGCGATTCCCATATTTTTGTGTGTTATAGCCCACACCTTCCGAGTGGTCCCGGGACCTCCGGACATCTATCGCCTAAAATTTTTTCGGACTATCAAATATGACCTAAGGAACCATAGTATCCGCCCTGCTATGATCGTTCCTCATTTTTTGCGTTTTTCGGCCAAACAACTAGAATTCCGCGCGATCCAATATTTTTGTGTGTTATAGCCCATGCTTTCCGAGAGGTCCCGGGTCTCCGGACCCTTATCGCCTAAAATTTTTCCGGACTATCAAATAAAACCTAATGAACCATAGTCACCGCCCAGCCATGATTGTTCCTAGTTTTTTCCGTTTTTCGGCCAAAAAACTAGAATTCCGCACGATTCCCATATTTTCATATCCTATAGCCCACGCCTTCCAAGTGAACCAGGGAACTCCGGACCCCTATCGCCTAAAATTTTTCCGGACTATCAATTACAACCTAAGGAACCATAGTCACCGCCCAGCCATGATCATTCCTCATATGTTGCGTTTTTCAGCCAAAAAACTAGAATTCCGCCCGATTACAAAATTTTCTGTGCTATTGCCCACCCTTCCAAGTGTTTCCGGGACCCCCGGACCCCGATCGCCTAAAATTTTTCCGTGCCGTCAAATACGACCTAAGGAACCATAGTAACCGCCCCGCCATCATCGTTTCTCATATTTTGCATTTGTCGGCCAAAAGACTAGAATTACGCCCGATTCCCATATTTTCGTGTGCTATACCCACGCGTTCCAAGTGGTCCGGGGAGCTGCGGACCCCAATCGCCTAAAATTTTTCCGTACTATCAAATACGACCTAAGGTACCATAGTCACCGCCCCACCATGATCGTTCCAAATGCTTTGCATTTTTCGGCCAAAAAGCTAGAACTCCGCGCGATTTGCATATTTACGTGTGTTATAACTTACGCCTTTCGAGTGGTCCCGCGAGCCGTGGACCCCGATCGCCTAAAATTTTCCGGGGAATCAAATACGACCTAAGGAACCATAGTCACTGCCCCGCCGTGATCGTTCCTCATTTATTGCGTTTTTCGGCCAAAAAACTAGAATTCCGCTCGATTACCATATTTTTGTGTGCCCCACGCATTCCGAGTGGGCCGGACCGCCGGACTCGGATCGCCTAAAATCATTTCGGGACATCAATTAGGACCTAAGGAACCATAGTCACTGCCTCTCCATGATCGTTCCTCATTTTTTGCATTTTTTAACCAAAAAACTAGAATTCCGCCCGATTCCCATATTTTTGTGTGCTATCGCCCACGCCTTCCGAGTGGGTCGGGCCCCCAAGAGCCGGATCGCCTAAAAATTTTCCGGACTATCAAATTCAACCTAAGGAACCATAGTCACTGCCCCGCCATGATCCTTCCTAATCTTTTGCGTTTTTCAGCCAAAAAAGTATAATTCCGCGCGGTTTTCATATTTTCGTGTGCTTTAGCCCACGCCTTCCAAGGGGTCCCGGGAACCCCGAACCCCGATCGCCTAAAAATTTTCCGGGCCATCAAATACGACCTTAGGAACCATAGTAACCACCCCGCCATGATCGTTCCTCATTTTTAGTGTTTTTTGACAAAACAACAAGATTTCCGCGCGATTCCCATATTTTTGTGTGTTATAGCCCACGCCTTCCGAGTGGTCTCGGGACCTCCTGACCTCTATCGCCTAAAATTTTTCCGGACTATCAAATAAGACCTAAGGAACCATAGTCACTGCCCAGCCATGATCATTCCTCATTTGTTGCGTTTTTCAGCCAAAAAACTAGAATTCCGCCAGATTACAATATTTTTTGTGCTATTGCCCACCCTTCCAAGTGGTTCCGGGACCCCCGGACCCCGATCGCCTAAAATTTTTCCGGGCCGTCAAATACGACCTAAGGAACCATAGTAACCGCCCCGCCATCATCGTTTCTCATATTTTGCATTTTTCGGTGCCTTCCAAGTGGTCCGGGGAGCCGCGGACCCCGATCGCCTAAAATTTTTCCGGACTTTCAAATACGACCTAAGGTACCATAGTCACCGCCCCACCATGATCGTTCCAAATGCTTTGCATTTTTCGGCCAAAAAGCTAGAACTCCGCGCGATTTGCATATTTTCGTGTGCTATAACTTACGCCTTCCGAGTGGTCCCGCGAGCCGTGGACCCCGATCGCCTAAAATTTTCCGGGGAATCAAATACGACCTAAGGAACCATAGTCACCGCCCCGCCATGATCGTTCCTAGTCTTTTGCGTTTTTCAGCCAAAAAAGTAGAATTCCGCGCGATTTCCATATTTTCGTGTGCTTTAGCCCACGCCTTCCAAGGGGTCCCGGGAACCCCGAACCCCGATCGCCTAAATAATTTCCGGGCCATCAAATACGACCAAAGGAACCATAGTAACCACCCCTCCATGATCGTTCCTCATTTTTTGCATTTTTCGGCCAAACAACTAGAATTCCGCGCGATTCCCATATTTTTGTGTGTTATAGCCCACGCCTTCCGAGTAGTCCCGGGACCTCTTATAGCCCATGCCTTCCGAGTAGTCCCGGGACCTCCGGACGCCTATCGCCTAATATTTTTCCGGACTATCAAATAAGACCAAAATAACCATAGTCACCGCCCTGCCAAGATCTTTCCACTTTTTTTGTATGTTACTGAAAAAGACCTAGAATTTCGCACGATTCCCATATTTTCGTGTGCTATACCCACGCATTCTGAGTGGTCCCAAGAGCCGCGGACCCCGATCGCCTAAAAATTTTTCGGGCAATCTAATACGACCTAAGGAACCATAGTATCCGCCCCGCCATGATCGTTCCTTATTTTTTGCGTTTTTCGGCCAAACAACTAGAGTTCCGCTCGATACCCATATTTTTGTGTGTTATAGCCCATGCTTTCCGAGTGGTCCCGGGTCTCCGGACCCCTATCGCCTAAAATTTTTCCGGACTATCAAATACGACCTAAGGAACCATAGTATCCGCCCCGCTATGATTGTTCCTCATTTTTTGCGTTTTTCGGCCAAACAACTAGAATTCCGCGCGATCCCATATTTTTGTGTGTTATAGCCCACACCTTCCGAGTGGTCCCAGGACCTCCGGACCCCTATCGCCTAAAATTTTTCCGGACTATCAAATACGACCTAAGGAACCATAGTATCCGCCCCGCTATGATCGTTCCTCATTTTTTGCGTTTTTCGGCCAAACAACTAGAATTCCGCGCGATTCCCATATTTTCATGTCCTATAGCCCACGCCTTCCAAGTGAACCCGGGAACTCCGGACCCCTATCGCCTAAAATTTTTCCGGACTATCAAATACAACCTAAGGAACCATAGTCACTGCCCAGCCATGATCATTCCTCATTTGTTGCGTTTTTCAGCCAAAAAACTAGAATTCCGCCCGATTACAATATTTTCTGTGCTATTGCCCACCCTTCCAAGTGGTTCCGGGACCCCCGGACCCCGATCGCCTAAAATTTTTCCGGGCCGTCAAATACGACCTAAGGAACCATAGTAACCGCCCCGCCATCATCGTTTCTCATATTTTGCATTTTTCGGCCAAAAGACTAGAATTACGCCCGATTCCCATATTTTCGTGTGCTATACCCACGCCTTCCAAGTGGTCCGGGGAGCCGCAGACCCCGATCGCCTAAAATTTTTCCGGACTTTCAAATACGACCTAAGGTACCATAGTCACCGCCCCACCATGATCGTTCCAAATGCTTTGCATTTTTCGGCCAAAAAGCTAGAACTCCGCGCGATTTGCATATTTTCGTGTGCTATAACTTACGCCTTCCGAGTGGTCCCGCGAGCGGTGGAGCCCGATCGCCTAAAATTTTTCGGGAAATCAAATACGACCTAAGGAACCATAGTCACCGCCCCGCCGTGATCGTTCCTCAATTATTGCGTTTTTCGGCCAAAAAACTAGAATTCCGCTCGATTACCATATTTTTGTGTGCCCCACGCCTTCCGAGTGGGCCGGGCCGCCGGACTCGGATCGCCTAAAAACGTTTCGGGCCATCAATTAGGACCTAAGGAACCATAGTCACCGCCTCGCCATGATCGTTCCTCATTTTTTGCATTTTTTGGCCAAAAAACTAGAATTCCGCCCGATTCCCATATTTTTGTGTGTTATCGCCCACGTCTTCCGAGTGGGTCGGGCCCCCCGGAGCCGGATCGCCTAATAATTTTCTGGACTATCAAATACGACCTAAGGAACCATAGTCACTGCCCCGCCATGATCGTTCCTAGTCTTTTGCGTTTTTCAGCCAAAGAAGTAGAATTCCGCGCGATTTCCATATTTTCGTGTGCTTTAGCCCACGCCTTCCAAGGGGTCCCGGGAACCCCGAACCCCGATCGCCTAAAAAATTTCCGGGCCATCAAATACGACCAAAGGAACCATAGTAACCACCCCGCCATGATCGTTCCTCATTTTTTGCATTTTTCGGCCAAACAACTAGAATTCCGCGCGATTCCCATATTTTTGTGTGTTATAGCCCACGCCTTCCGAGTGGTACCGGGACCTCTTATAGCCCACGCCTTCCGAGTAGTCCCGGGGCCTCCGGACGCCTATCACCTAATATTTTTCCGGACTATCAAATAAGACCAAAATAACCATAGTCACCGCCCTGCCAAGATCTTTCCACTTTTTTTGTATGTTACTGAAAAAGACCTAGAATTTCGCACGATTCCCATATTTTCGTGTGCTATACCCACGCATTCCGAGTGGTCCCAAGAGCCGCGGACCCCGATCGCCTAAAAATTTTCCGGGCAATCAAATACGACCTAAGGAACCATAGTATCCACCCCACCATGATCGTTCCTTATTTTTTGCGTTTTTCGGCCAAACAACTAGAGTTCCGCACGATACCCATATTTTTGTGTGTTATAGCCCACACCTTCCGAGTGGTCTCGGGACCTCCGGACCCCTATCGCCTAAAATTTTTCCGGACTATCAAATACGACCTAAGGAACCATTGTATCCGCCCCGCTATGATCGTTCCATATTTTTTGCGTTTTTCGGCCAAACAACTAGAATTCCGCGCGATTCCCATATTTTCATGTCCTATAGCCCACGCCTTCCAAGTGAACCCGGGATCTCCGGACCCCTATCGCCTAAAATTTTTCCGGACTATCAAATACAACCTAAGGAACCATAGTCACTGCCCAGCCATGATCATTCCTCATTTGTTGCGTTTTTCAGCCAAAAACTAGAATTCCGCCCGATTACAATATTTTCTGTGCTATTGCCCACCCTTCCAAGTGGTTCCGGGACCCCCTGACCCCGATCGCCTAAAATTTTTCCGGGCCGTCAAATACGACCTAAGGAACCATAGTGACCGCCCCGCCATCATCGTTTCTCATATTTTGCATTTTTCGGCCAAAAGACTAGAATTACGCCCGATTCCCATATTTTTGTGTGCTATACCCACGCCTTCCAAGTGGTCCGGGGAGCCGCGGACCCCGATCGCCTAAAATTTTTCCGAACTATCAAATACGACCTAAGGTACCATAGTCACCGCCCCACCATGATCGTTCCAAATGCTTTGCATTTTTCGACCAAAAAGCTAGAACTCCGCGCGATTTGCATATTTTCGTGTGCTATAACTTACGCCTTCCGAGTGGTCCCGCGAGCCGTGGACCCCGATCGCCTAAAATTTTCCGGGGAATCAAATACGACCTAAGGAACCATAGTCACTGCCCCGCCGTGATCGTTCCTCAATTATTGCGTTTTTCGGCCAAAAAACTAGAATTCCGCTCGATTACCATATTTTTGTGTGCCCCACGCCTTCCGAGTGGGCCGGGCCGCCGGACTCGGATCGCCTAAAAATGTTTCGGGCCATCAATTACGACCTAAGGAACCATAGTCACCGCCTCGCCATGATCGTTCCTCATTTTTTGCATTTTTTGGCCAAAAAAACTAGAATTCCGCCCGATTCCCATATTTTTGTGTGCTATCGCCCACGTCTTCCGAGTGGGTCGGGCCCCCCGGAGCCGGATCGCCTAAAACTTTTCTGGACTATCAAATACGACCTAAGGAACCATAGTCACCGCCTCGCCATGATCGTTCCTAGTCTTTTGCGTTTTTCAGCCAAAAAAGTAGAATTCCGCGCGATTTCCATATTTTCGTGTGCTTTAGCCCACGCCTTCCAAGGGGTCCCGGGAACCCCGAACCCCGATCGCCTAAAAAATTTCCGGGCCATCAAATATGACCAAAGGAACCATAGTAACCACCCCGCCATGATCGCTCCACATTTTTTGCATTTTTCGGCCAAACAACTAGAATTCCGCGCGATTCTCATATTTTTGTATGTTATAGCCCACGCCTTCCGAGTGATCCCGGGACCTCTTATAGCCCACGCCTTCCGAGTAGTCCCGGGACCTCCGGACGCCTATCGCCTAATATTTTTTCGGACTATCAAATAAGACCAAAATAACCATAGTCACCGCCCTGCCAACATCTTTCCACTTTTTTTGTATGTTACTGAAAAAGACCTAGAATTTCGCACGATTCCTATATTTTCGTGTGCTATACCCACGCATTTCGAGTGGTCCCAAGAGCCGCGGACCCCGATTGCCTAAAAATTTTCCGGGCAATCAAATATGACCTAAGGAACCATAGTATCCTCCCCGCCATGATCGTTCCTTATTTTTTGCGTTTTTCGGCCAAACAACTAGAGTTCCGCGTGATACCCATATTTTTGTGTGTTATAGCCCACACCTTCCGAGTGGTCCCAGGACCTCCGGACCCCTATCGCCTAAAATTTTTCCGGACTATCAAATACGACCTAAGGAACCATAGTATCCGCCCCGCTATGATCGTTCCTCATTTTTTGCGTTTTTCGGCCAAACAACTAGAATTCCGCGCGATCCCATATTTTTGTGTGTTATAGCCCATGCTTTCCGAGTGGTCCCGGGTCTCCGGACCCCTATCGCCTAAAATTTTTCCGGACTATCAAATAAGACCTAAGGAACCATAGTCACTGTCCAGCCATGATTGTTCCTAGTTTTTTCCGTTTTTCGGCCAAAAAACTAGAATTCCGCGCGATTCCCATATTTTCATGTCCTATAGCCCACGCCTTCCAAGTGAACCCGGGAACTCCGGACCCCTATCGCCTAAAATTTTTCCGGACTATCAAATACAACCTAAGGAACCATAGTCACTGCCCAGCCATGATCATTCCTCATTTGTTGCGTTTTTCAGCCAAAAAACTAGAATTCCGCTCGATTACAATATTTTCTGTGCTATTGCCCACCCTTCCAAGTGGTTCCGGGACCCCCGGACCCCGATCGCCTAAAATTTTTTCGGGCTGTCAAATACGACCTAAGGAACCATAGTAACCGCCCCGCCATCATCGTTTCTCATATTTTGCATTTTTCGGCCAAAAGACTAGAATTACGCCCGATTCCCATATTTTCGTGTGCTATACCCACGCCTTCCAAGTGGTCGGGGGAGCCGCGGACCCCGATCGCCTAAAATTTTTCCGGACTATCAAATACGACCTAAGGTACCATAGTCACCGCCCCACCATGATCGTTCCAAATGCTTTGCATTTTTCGGCCAAAAAGCTAGAACTCCGCGCAATTTGCATATTTTCGTGTGCTATAACTTACGCCTTCCGAGTGGTCCCGCGAGCCGTGGACCCCGATCGCCTAAAATTTTCCGGGGAATCAAATACGACATAAGGAACCATAGTCACCGCCCCGCCGTGATCGTTCCTCAATTACTGCGTTTTTCGGCCAAAAAACTAGAATTCCGCTCGATTACCATATTTTTGTGTGCCCTACGCCTTCCGAGTGGGCCGGGCCGCCGGACTCGGATCGCCTAAAAACGTTTCGGGCCATCAATTAGGACCTAAGGAACCATAGTCACCGCCTCGCCATGATCGTTCCTCATTTTTTTCATTTTTTGGCCAAAAAACTAGAATTCCGCCCGATTCCCATATTTTTGTGTGCTATCGCCCACGTCTTCCGAGTGGGTCGGGCCCCCCGGAGCCGGAACGCCTAAAAATTTTCTGGACTATCAAATACGACCTAAGGAACCATAGTCACCGCCCCGCCATGATCGTTCCTAGTCTTTTGCATTTTTCAGCCAAAAAAATAGAATTCCGCGCGATTTCCATATTTTCGTGTGCTTTAGCCCACGCCTTCCAAGGGGTCCCGGGAACCCCGAACCCCGATCGCCTAAAAAATTTCCGGGCCATCAAATATGACCAAAGGAACCATAGTAACCACCCCGCCATGATCGCTCCACATTTTTTGCATTTTTCGGCCAAACAACTAGAATTCCGCGCGATTCTCATATTTTTGTATGTTATAGCCCACGCCTTCCGAGTGATCCCGGGACCTCTTATAGCCCACGCCTTCCGAGTAGTCCCGGGACCTCCGGACGCCTATCGCCTAATATTTTTTCGGACTATCAAATAAGACCAAAATAACCATAGTCACCGCCCTGCCAACATCTTTCCACTTTTTTTGTATGTTACTGAAAAAGACCTAGAATTTCGCACGATTCCTATATTTTCGTGTGCTATACCCACGCATTTCGAGTGGTCCCAAGAGCCGCGGACCCCGATTGCCTAAAAATTTTCCGGGCAATCAAATATGACCTAAGGAACCATAGTATCCTCCCCGCCATGATCGTTCCTTATTTTTTGCGTTTTTCGGCCAAACAACTAGAGTTCCGCGTGATACCCATATTTTTGTGTGTTATAGCCCACACCTTCCGAGTGGTCCCAGGACCTCCGGACCCCTATCGCCTAAAATTTTTCCGGACTATCTAATACGACCTAAGGAACCATAGTATCCGCCCCGCTATGATCGTTCCTCATTTTTTGCGTTTTTCGGCCAAACAACTAGAATTCCGCGCGATCCCATATTTTTGTGTGTTATAGCCCATGCTTTCCGAGTGGTCCCGGGTCTCCGGACCCCTATCGCCTAAAATTTTTCCGGACTATCAAATAAGACCTAAGGAACCATAGTCACTGTCCAGCCATGATTGTTCCTAGTTTTTTCCGTTTTTCGGCCAAAAAACTAGAATTCCGCGCGATTCCCATATTTTCATGTCCTATAGCCCACGCCTTCCAAGTGAACCCGGGAACTCCGGACCCCTATCGCCTAAAATTTTTCCGGACTATCAAATACAACCTAAGGAACCATAGTCACTGCCCAGCCATGATCATTCCTCATTTGTTGCGTTTTTCAGCCAAAAAACTAGAATTCCGCTCGATTACAATATTTTCTGTGCTATTGCCCACCCTTCCAAGTGGTTCCGGGACCCCCGGACCCCGATCGCCTAAAATTTTTTCGGGCTGTCAAATACGACCTAAGGAACCATAGTAACCGCCCCGCCATCATCGTTTCTCATATTTTGCATTTTTCGGCCAAAAGACTAGAATTACGCCCGATTCCCATATTTTCGTGTGCTATACCCACGCCTTCCAAGTGGTCGGGGGAGCCGCGGACCCCGATCGCCTAAAATTTTTCCGGACTATCAAATACGACCTAAGGTACCATAGTCACCGCCCCACCATGATCGTTCCAAATGCTTTGCATTTTTCGGCCAAAAAGCTAGAACTCCGCGCAATTTGCATATTTTCGTGTGCTATAACTTACGCCTTCCGAGTGGTCCCGCGAGCCGTGGACCCCGATCGCCTAAAATTTTCCGGGGAATCAAATACGACATAAGGAACCATAGTCACCGCCCCGCCGTGATCGTTCCTCAATTACTGCGTTTTTCGGCCAAAAAACTAGAATTCCGCTCGATTACCATATTTTTGTGTGCCCTACGCCTTCCGAGTGGGCCGGGCCGCCGGACTCGGATCGCCTAAAAACGTTTCGGGCCATCAATTAGGACCTAAGGAACCATAGTCACCGCCTCGCCATGATCGTTCCTCATTTTTTCATTTTTTGGCCAAAAAACTAGAATTCCGCCCGATTCCCATATTTTTGTGTGCTATCGCCCACGTCTTCCGAGTGGGTCGGGCCCCCCGGAGCCGGAACGCCTAAAAATTTTCTGGACTATCAAATACGACCTAAGGAACCATAGTCACCGCCCCGCCATGATCGTTCCTAGTCTTTTGCATTTTTCAGCCAAAAAAATAGAATTCCGCGCGATTTCCATATTTTCGTGTGCTTTAGCCCACGCCTTCCAAGGGGTCCCGGGAACCCCGAACCCCGATCGCCTAAAAATTTTCCGGGCCATCAAATACGACCAAAGGAACCATAGTAACCACCCCTCCATGATCGTTCCTCATTTTTTGCATTTTTCGGCCAAACAACTAGAATTCCGCGCGATTCCCATATTTTTGTGTGTTATAGCCCACGCCTTCCGAGTAGTCCCGGGACCTCTTATAGCCCACGCCTTCCGAGTAGTCCCGGGACCTCCGGACGCCTATCGCCTAATATTTTTCCGGACTATCAAATAAGACCAAAATAACCATAGTCACCGCCCTGCCAAGATCTTTCCACTTTTTTTGTATGTTACTGAAAAAGACCTAGAATTTCGCACGATTCCCATATTTTCGTGTGCTATACCCACGCATTCCGAGTGGTCCCAAGAGCCGCGGACCCCGATCGCCTAAAAATTTTTCGGGCAATCAAATACGACCTAAGGAACCATAGTATCCGCCCCACTATGATCGTTCCTTATTTTTTGCATTTTTCGGCCAAACAACTAGAGTTCCGCGCGATACCCATATTTTTGTGTGTTATAGCCCACACCTTCCGAGTGGTCCTGGGACCTCCGGACCCCTATCGCCTAAAATTTTTCCGGACTATCAAATACGACCTAAGGAACTATAGTATCCGCCCCGCTATGATCGTTCCTCATTTTTTGCGTTTTTCGGCCAAACAACTAGAATTCCGCGCGATCCCATATTTTTGTGTGTTATAGCCCATGCTTTCCGAGTGGTCCCGGGTCTCCGGACCCCTATCGCCTAAAATATTTCCGGACTATCAAATAAGACCTAAGGAACCATAGTCACCGTCCAGCCATGATTGTTCCTAGTTTTTTCCGTTTTTCGGCCAAAAAACTAGAATTCCGCGCGATTCCCATATTTTCATGTCCTATAGCCCACGCCTTCCAAGTGAACCCGGGAACTCCGGACCCCTATCGCCTAAAATTTTTCCGGACTATCAAATACAACCTAAGGAACCATAGTCACTGCCCAGCCATGATCATTCCTCATTTGTTGCGTTTTTCAGCCAAAAAACTAGAATTCCGCCCGATTACAATATTTTCTGTGCTATTGCCCACCCTTCCAAGTGGTTTCGGGACCCCCGGACCCCGATCGCCTAAAATTTTTCCGGGCCGTCAAATACGACCTAAGGAACCATAGTAACCGCCCCGCCATCATCGTTTCTCATATTTTGCACTTTTCGGCCAAAAGACTAGAATTACGCCCGATTCCCATATTTTCGTGTGCTATACCCACGCCTTCCAAGTGGTCCGGGGAGCCGCGGACCCCGATCGCCTAAAATTTTTCCGGACTATCAAATACGACCTAAGGTACCATAGTCACCGCCCCACCATGATCGTTCCAAATGCTTTGCATTTTTCGGCCAAAAAGCTAGAACTCCGCGCGATTTGCATATTTTCGTGTGCTATAACTTACGCCTTCCGAGTGGTCCCGCGAGCCGTGGACCCCGATCGCCTAAAATTTTCCGGGGAATCAAATACGACCTAAGGAACCATAGTCACCGCCCCGCCGTGATCGTTCCTCAATTATTGCGTTTTTCGGCCAAAAAACTAGAATTCCGCTCGATTACCATATTTTTGTGTGCCCCACGCCTTCCGAGTGGGCCGGGCCGCCAGACTCGGATCGCCTAAAAACGTTTCGGGCCATCAATTAGGACCTAAGGAACCATAGTCACCGCCTAGCCATGATCGTTGCTCATTTTTTGCATTTTTTGGCCAAAAAACTAGAATTTCGCCCGATTCCCATATTTTTGTGTGCTATCGCCCACGCCTTCCGAGTGAACCCGGGAACTCCGGACCCCTATCGCCTAAAATTTTTCCGGACTATCAAATACGACCTAAGGAACCATAGTCACCGCCCAGCCACGATCATTCCTCATTTGTTGCATTTTTCGGCCAAAAAACTAGAATTCAGCCCGATTACAATATTTTTCTGTGCTATTGCCCATCCTTCCAAGTGGTTCCGGGACCCCCGGACCCCGATCGCCTAAAATTTTTCCAGGCCGTCAAATAGGACATAAGGAACCATAGTAACCGCCCCGCCATCATCGTTTCTAATTTTATGCATTTTTCGACCAAAAAACTAGAATTACGCCCGATTCCCATATTTTCGTGTGCTATACCCACGCATTCCAAGTGGTCCGGGGAGCTGCGGATCCCGATCGCCTAAAATGTTTCCGGACTATCAAATACGACCTAAGGTACCATAGTCACCGCCCCACCATGATCGTTACAAATGCTTTGCATTTTTCGGCCAAAAACTAGAACTCCGCGCGATTTGCATATTTTCGTGTGCTATAGCTTATGCCTTCCGAGTGGTCCCGGGAGCCGTGGACCCCGATCGCCTAAAATTTTCCGGGCCATCAAATACGACCTAAGGAACCATAGTCACCACCCCGCCAAGATCATTCCTCATTTATTGCGTTTTTTGGCCAAAAAACTAGAATTCCGCTCGATTACCATATTTTTGTGTGCCCCACGCCATCCGAGTGGGCCGGGCCGCCGGACTCGGATCGCCTAAATAATTTTCGGGCTATCAATTAGGACCTAAAGAACCATAGTCACCGCCTCTCCATGGTCGTTCCTCATTTTTTTGCATTTTTTGGCCAAAAAACAAGAATTTCGCCCGATTCCCATATTTTTGTGTGCAATCGCCCACGCATTCCGAGTGGGTCGCGCCCCCGGAGCCGGATCGTCTATAAATTTTCCGGACTATCAAATACGACCTAAGGAACCATAGTCACCGCCCCGCCATGATCCTTCCTAGTCTTTTGCGTTTTTCGGCAAAAACCTAGAATTCCGCGCGATTCCCATATATTCGTGTCCTACAGCCCACGCCTTCCAAGTGAACCCGGGAACTACGGACCCCTATCGCCTAAAAATTTTCCGGCCTATCAAATACGACCTAAGGAACCATAGTCACCGCCCAGCCATGATCATTCCTCATTTGTTGCGTTTTTTGGCCAAAAAACTAGAAATCCGCCCGATTACAATATTTTTGTGTGCTATTGCCCACCCTTCCAAGTGGTTCCGGGACCCCCGGACCCCGATCGCCTAAAATTTTTCCGGGCCGTCAAATGGGACCTAAGGAACCATAGTAACCGCCCCTCCATCATCGTTTCTCATTTTTTGCATTTTTCGGCCAAAAAACTAGAATTACGCCCGATTCCCATATTTTCGTGTGTTATACCCACGCCTTCCAAGTGGTCCGGGGAGCCGCGGACCCCGATAGCCTAAAATGTTTCCGGACAATCAAATACGACCTAAGGTACCATAGTCACCGCCCCACCATGATCGTTCCAAATGCTTTGCATTTTTCGGCCAAATAACTAGAACTCCGCGCGATTTGCATATTTTCGTGTGCTATAGCTTACGCCTTCCGAGTGGTCCCGGGAGCCGTGGACCCCGATCGCCTAAAATTTTCCGGGCCATCAAATACGACCTAAGGAACCATAGACACCGCCCCGCCATGATCGTTCCTCATTTATTGCGTTTTTCGGCCAAAAAACTAGAATTCTGCTCGATTACCATATTTTTGTGTGCCCCACACCTTCCGAGTGGTCCCGGAACCTCCGGACCCCTATCGCCTAAAAATTTTCCGGACTATCAAATACGACCTAAGGAACCATAGTATCCGCCCAGCCATGATCGTTCCTCATTTGTTGCATTTTTCGGCCAAAAAACTAGAAATCCGCCCAATTACAATATTTTTGTGTACTATTGCCCACCCTTCCAAGTGGCTCTGTGACCCCCGGACCCTGATCGCCTAAAACTTTTTCGGGCTTCCGCGCAATTTCCCTATTTTCGTGTGCTTTAGCCCACGCCTTCCAAGGGGTCCCGGGAACCCCGAACCCCGATCGCCTAAAAATTTTCCGTGCCATCAAATACGATCTAAGGAACCATAGTAACCACCCCGCCATGATCGTTCCTCATTTTTTGTGTTTTTCGGCCAAACAACTAGAATTCCGCGTGCTTCCAATATTTTTGTGTGTTATAGCCAACGCCTTCTGAGTGGTCCCGGGACCTCCTGACCCCTATCGCCTAAAAATTTTCCGGACTATCAAATACGACCTAAGGAACGATAGTATCCGCCCCGCCATGATCGTTCCTCATTTTTTGCGTTTTTCGGCCAAACAACTAGAATTCCGCGCGATTCCCATATTTTTGTGTGTTATAGCCCATGCCTTCCGAGTGGTCCCGGGACCTCTGGACCCCTATCGCCTAATATTTTTCTGGACTATCAAATAAGACCAAAGGAACCATAGTCACCGCTCTGCCAAGATCTTTCCACATTTTTTGCATGTTACTAAAAAAGACCTAGAATTTCGCCTGATTCCCATATTTTCGTGTGCTATACCCACGCATTCCGAGTGGTCCCAAGAGCCGCAGACCCCGATCGCCTAAAATTTTTCCGGACTATCAAATACGACCTAAGGAACCATAGTATCCGCCCCGCCATGATCGTTCCTTATTTTTTGCGTTTTTCGGCCAAACAACTAGAATTCCGCGCGATTCCCATATTTTTGTGTGTTATAGCCCACACCTTCCGAGTGGTCCCGGGACCTCCGGACCCCTATCGCTTAAAATTTTTCCGGACTATCAAATACGACCTAAGGAACCATAGTATCCGCCCCGCCATGATCGTTCCTCATTTTTTGCGTTTTTCGGCCAAACAACTAGAATTCCGCGCGATCCCATATTTTTGTGTGTTATAGCCCACACCTTCCGAGTGGTCCCGGGTCTCCGGACCCCTATCGCCTAAAATTTTTACGGACTATCAAATAAGACCTAATGAACCATAGTCACCGCCCAGCCATGATCGTTCCAAGTTTTTTCCGTTTTTTGGCCATAAAACTAGAATTCCACGCGATTCCCGTATTTTCGTGTCCTATAGCCCACGCCTTCCAAGTGAACCCGGGAACTCCGGACCCCTATCGCCTAAAATTTTTCCGGAATATCAAATACGACCTAAGGAACCATAGTCACCACCCAGCCGTGATCATTCCTCATTTGTTGCGTTTTTCGGCCAAAAAACTAGAATTCCGCCCGATTACAATATTTTTGTGTGCTATTGCCCACCTTCCAAGTGGTTCCGGGACCCCCGGACCCCGATCGCCTAAAAATTTTCCGGGCCATCAAATAGGACCTAAGGAACCATAGTAACCGCCCCGCCATCATCGTTTCTCATTTTTTGCATTTTTCGGCCGAAAAACTAGAATTACGCCCGATTCCCATATTTTCGTGTGTTATACCCACGCCTTCCAAGTGGTCCGGGGAGCCGCGGACCCCGATCGCCTAAAATGTTTTCGGACTATCAAATACGACCTAAGGTACCATAGTCACCGCCCCACCATGATCGTTCCAAATGCTTTGCATTTTTCGGCCAAAAAACTAGAACTCCGCGCTATTTGCATATTTTCGTGTGCTATAGCTTACGCCTTCCGAGTGGTCCCGGGAGCCGTGGACCCCGATCGCCTAAAATTTTCCGGGCCATCAAATACGACCTAAGGAACCATAGTCACCGCCCCGCCATGATCGTTCCTCATTTATTGCATTTTTCTGCCAAAAAACTAGAATTCTGCTCGATTACCATATTTTTGTGTGCCAGCCTTCCGAGTGGTCCCGGGACCTCCGGACCCCTATCGCCTAAAATTTTTCCGGACTATCAAATACGACCTAAGGAACCATAGTATCTGCCCAGCCATGATTGTTCCTCAGTTTTTGCGTTTTTCGGCCAAACAACTAGAATTTCGCGCGATCCCATATTTTTGTGTGTTATAGCCCACGCCTTCCGAGTGGTCCCGGGTCTCCGGACCCCTATCGCCTAAAATTTTTCCGGACTATCAAATACGACCTAAGGAACCATAGTCACCGCCCAACCATGATCGTTCCTAGTGTTTTCCATTTTTCGGCAAAAATACTAGAATTCCGCGTGATTTCCATATTTTTGTGTCCTATAGCCCACGCCTTCCAAGTGAACCCGGGAACTCCGGACCCATATCGCCTAAAAATTTTCCAGACTATCAAATACGACTTAAGGATCCATAGTCACAGCCCAGCCATGATCATTCCTCATTTGTTGCGTTTTTCGGCCAAAAAACTAGAAATCCTCCCGATTACAATATTTTTGTGCGCTATTGCCCACCCTTCCAAGTGGTTCCGGAACCCCCGGACCCCGATCGCCTAAAATATTTCCTGTCTTCCGCGCGATTTCCATATTTTCGTGTGCTTTAGCCCACACCTTCCAAGGGGTCCCGGGAACCCCGAACCCCGATCGCCTAAAAATTTCCGGGCCATCAAATACAACCTAAGGAACCATAGTAACCACCCCGCCATGATCGTTCCTCATTTTTTGCATTTTTCGGCCAAACAACTAGAATTCCGCGCGCTTCCCATATTTTTGTGTGTTATAGCCCACGCCTTCCGAGTGGTCCCGGGACCTCCTGACCCCTATCGCCTAAAATTTTTTCGGACTATCAAATACGACCTAAGGAACGATAGTATCCGCCCCGCCATGATCGTTCCTCATTTTTTGCGTTTTTCGGCCAAACAACTAGAATTCCGCGCGATTCCCATATTTTTGTGTGTTATAGCCCACGCCTTCCGAGTGGTCGCGGGACCTCCGGACCCCTATCGCCTAATATTTTTCCGGAATATCAAATAAGACCAAAGGAACCATAGTCACCGCCCTGCCAAGATCTTTCCACATTTTTTGCATCTTACTGAAAAAGACCTAGAATTTCGTACGATTCCCATATTTTCATGTGCTATACCCACGCATTTCGAGTGGTCCCAAGTGCCGCGGACCCCTATCGCATAAAATTTTTCCGGACTATCAAATACGACCTAAGGAACTATAGTATCCGCCCCGCCATGATCGTTCCTCATTTTTTGCGTTTTTCGGCCAAAAAACTAGAATTTCGCTCGATTACCATATATTTGTGTATTATAGCCCACGCCTTCCGAGTGGTCCCGGGTCTCCGGACCCCTATCGCCTAAAATTTTTCCGGACTATCAAATAAGACCTAATGAACCATAGTCACCACCCAGCCATGATCGTTCCTAGTGTTTTCCGTTTTTCGGCCAAAAAACTAGAATTCCACGCGATTCCCATATTTTCGTGTCCTATAGCCCACGCCTTCCAAGTGAACCCGGGAACTCCGGACCCCTATCGCCTAAAATTTTTCCGGACTATCAAATACGACCTAAGGAACCATAGTCACCACCCAACCGTGATCATCCCTCATTTATTGCGTTTTTCAGCCAAAAAACTAGAATTCCGCCCGATTACAATATTTTTGTGTGCTATTGCCCACCCTTCCAAGAGGTTCCGGGACCCCGGACCCCGATCGCTTTAAATTTTTCCGGGCCGTCAAATAGGACCTAAGGAACCATAGTAACCACCCCACCATCATCGTTTCTCATTTTTTGCATTTTTCGGCCAAAAAACTAGAATTACGTCCGATTCCCATATTTTCGTGTGTTATACCCACACCTTCCAAGTGGTCCGGGGAGCCGCGGAACCCGATCGCCTAAAATGTTTCCGGACTATCAAATATGACTTAAGGTACCATAGTCACCGCCCCACCATTATCGTTCCAAATGCTTTGCATTTTTCGGCCAAAAAACTAGGACTCCGCGCGATTTGCACATTTTCGTGTGCTATAGCTTACACCTTCCGAGTGGTCCCGGGAGCCGTGGACCCCGATCGCCTAAAATTTTCCGGGCCATCAAATACGACCTAAGGAACCATAGTCACCGCCCCGCCATGATCGTTCCTCATTTGTTGCGTTTTTCGGCCAAAATACTAGAATTCCGCTCGATTACCATATTTTTGTGTGTTATAGCCCACGCCTTCCGAGTGGTCCCGGGACCTCCTGACCCCTATCGCCTAAAATATTTTCGGACTATCAAATACGACCTAAGGAACGATAGTATCCGCCCCGCCATGATCGTTCCTCATTTTTTGCGTTTTTCGGCCAAACAACTAGAATTCCGCGCGATTCCCATATTTTTGCGTGTTATAGCCCACGCCTTCCGAGTGGTCCCGGGACCTCCGGACCCCTATCGCCTAATATTTTTCCGGACTATCAAATAAGACCAAAGGAACCATAGTCACCGCCCTGCCAAGATCTTACCACATTTTTTGCATGTTACTGAAAAAGACCTAGAATTTCGCCCGATTCCCATATTTTCGTGTGCTATACCCACGCATTCCGAGTGGTCCCAAGAGCCGCGGACCCCGATCGCCTAAAATTTTTCCAGGCAATCAAATACGACCTAAGGAACCATAGTATCCACCCCGCCATGATCGTTCCTCATTTTTTGCATTTTTCGGCCACACAACTAGAATTCCGCGCGATTCCCATATTTTTGGGTGTTATAGCCCACGCCTTCCGAGTGGTCCCGGGACCTCCGGACCCCTATCGCCTAAAATTTTTCCGGACTATCAAATACGACCTAAGGAACCATAGTATCCGCCCCGCCATGATCGTTCCTCTTTTTTTGCGTTTTTCGACCAAACAACTAGAATTCCGTGCGATCCCATATTTTTGTGTGTTATAGCCCACGCCTTCCGAGTGGTCCCGGGTCTCCGGACCCCTATCGCCTAAATTTTTTTTGGACTATCTAATAAGACCTAAGAAACCATAGTCACCGCCCAGCCATGATCGTTCCTAGTTTTTTCCATATTTTGGGCAAAAAACTAGAATTTCGCACGATTCCCATATTTTCGTGTCCTATAGCCCACGCCTTCCAAGTGAACCCGGGAACTCCGGACCCCTATCGCCTAAAATTTTTCTGGACTATCAAATACGACCTAAGGAACCATAGTCACCGCCCAGCCATGATCATTCCTCATTTGTTGCGTTTTTCGGCCAAAAAACTAGAATTCCGCCCGATTACAATATTTTTCTGTGCTATTGCCCACCCTTCCAAGTGGTTCCAAGACCCCCGGACCCCGATCGCCTAAAATTTTTCCGGGCCGTCAAATAGGACATAAGGAACCATAGTAACCGCCCCGCCATCATCGTTTCTCATTTTATGCTTTTTTCGGCCAAAAAACTAGAATTACGCCCGATTCCCATATTTTCGTGTGCTATATCCACGCATTCCAAGTGGTCCGGGGAGCCGCGGACCCCGATCGCCTAAAATGTTTTCGGACTATCAAATACGACCTAAGGTACCATAGTCACTGCCCCACCATGATCGTTCCAAATGCTTTGCATTTTTCGGCCAAAAAGTAGAACTCCGCCCGATTTGCATATTTTCGTGTGCTATAGCTTACGCCTTCCGAGTGGTCCCGGGAGCCGTGGACCCCGATCGCCTAAAATTTTCCAGGCCATCAAATACGACCTAAGGAACCATAGTCACCGCCCCGCCATGATCGTTCCTCATTTATTGCGTTTTTCGGCCAAAAAACTAGAATTTCGCTCGATTATCATATTTTTGTGTGCCCCACGCCATCCGAGTGGGCCGGGCCACCGGACTCGGATAGCCTAAATAATTTTCGGGCCATCAATTAGGACCTAAGGAACCATAGTCACCGCCTCTCCATTGTCGTTCCTCATTTTTTGCATTTTTTGGCCAAAAAACTAGAATTTCGCCCGATTCCCATATTTTTGTGTGCTATCGCCCACGCATTCCGAGTGGGTCGGGCCCCCCGGAGCCGGATCGCCTAAAAATTTTCCGGACTATCAAATACGACCTAAGGAACCATAGTCACCGCCCCGCCATAATCCTTCCTAGTCTTTTGCGTTTTTCGACCAAAAACCTAGAATTCCGCGCGATTCCCATATATTCGTGTCCTACAGCCCACGCCTTCCAAGTGAACCCGGGAACTACGGACCCCTATCGCCTAAAAATTTTCCGGACTATCAAATACGACCTAAGGAACCATAGTCACCGCCCAGCCATGATCATTCCTCATTTGTTGCGTTTTTCGGCCAAAAAACTAGAAATCCGCCCGATTACAATATTTTTGTGTGCTATTGCCCACCCTTCCAAGTGGTTCCGGGACCCCCGGACCCCGATCGCCTAAAATTTTTCCGGGCTTCCCCGCGATTTCCATATTTTTATGTGCTTTAGCCCACGCCTTCCAAGGGCTCCCGGGAACCCCGAACCCCAATCGCCTAAAATTTTTTCGGGCCATCAAATACGACCTAAGGAACCATAGTAACCACCCCGCCATGATCGTTCCTCATTTTTTGCATTTTTCGGCCAAACAACTAGAATTCCGCGCGCTTCCCATATTTTTGTGTGTTATAGCCCATGCCTTCCGAGTGTTCCCGGGACCTCCTGACCCCTATCGCCTAAAATTTTTCCGGACTATCAAATACGACCTAAGGAACGATAGTATCCGCCCCGCCATGATCGTTCCTCATTTTTTGCGTTTTTCGGCCAAACAACTAGAATTCCGCGCGATTCCCATATTTTTGTGTGTTATAGCCCACGCCTTCCGAGTGGTCCAGGGACCTCCGGACCCCTTTCGCCTAATATTTTTCCGGACTATCAAATAAGTCCAAAGGAACCATAGTCACCCCTCTGCCAAGATCTTTCCACATTTTTTGCATGTTACTGAAAAAGACCTAGAATTTCGCCCGATTCCCATATTTTCGTGTGCTATACCCACGCATTCCGAGTGGTCCCAAGAGCCGCGGACCCCGATCGCCTAAAATTTTTCCGGGCAATCAAATACGACCTAAGGAACCATAGTATCCGCCCCGCCATGATCGTTCCTCATTTTTTGCGTTTTTCGGCCACACAACTAGAATTCCGCGCGATTCCCATATTTTTGTGTGTTATAGCCCACGCCTTCCGAGTGGTCCCGGGACCTCCGGACCCCTATCGCCTAAAATTTTTCCGGACTATCAAATACGACCTAAGGAACCATAGTATCCGCCCCGCCATGATCGTTCCTCTTTTTTTGCATTTTTCGACCAAACAACTAGAATTCCGCGCGATCCCATATTTTTGTGTGTTATAGCCCACGCCTTCCGAGTGGTCCCGGGTCTCCAGACCACTATCGCCTAAATTTTTTTTGGACTATCTAATAAGACCTAAGGAACCATAGTCACCGCCCGGCCATGATCGTTCCTAGTTTTTTCCATATTTTGGCCAAAAAACTAGAATTTCGCACGATTCCCATATTTTCGTGTCCTATAGCCCACGCCTTCCAAGTGAACCCGGGAACTCCGAACCCCTATCGCCTAAAATTTTTCTGGACTATCAAATACGACCTAAGGAACCATAGTCACCGCCCAGCCATGATCATTCCTCATTTGTTGCATTTTTCGGACAAAAAACTAGAATTCCGCCCGATTACAATATTTTTCTGTGCTATTGCCCACCCTTCCAAGTGGTTCCAAGACCACCGGACCCCGATCGCCTAAAATTTTTCCGGGCCGTCAAATAGGACATAAGGAACCATAGTAACCGCCCCGCCATCATCGTTTCTCATTTTATGCATTTTTCGGCCAAAAAACTAGAATTACGCCCGATTCCCATATTTTCGTGTGCTATACCCACGCATTCCAAGTGGTCCGGGGAGCCGCGGACCCCGATCGCCTAAAATGTTTCCGGACTATCAAATACGACCTAAGGTACCATAGTCACTGCCCCACCATGATCGTTCCAAATGCTTTGCATTTTTTGGCCAAAAAGTAGAACTCCGCGCGATTTGCATATTTTCGTGTGCTATAGCTTACGCCTTCCGAGTGGTCCCGGGAGCCGTGGACCCTGATCGCCTAAAATTTTTTGGGCCATCAAATACGACCTAAGGAACCATAGTCACCGCCCCGCCATGATCGTTCCTCATTTATTGCGTTTTTCGGCCAAAAAACTAGAATTTCGCTCGATTATCATATTTTTGTGTGCCCCACGCCATCCGAGTGGGCCGGGCCGCCGGACTCGGATCGCCTAAATAATTTTCGGGCCATCAATTAGGACCTAAGGAACCATAGTCACCGCCTCTCCATTGTCGTTCCTCATTTTTTGCATTTTTTGGCCAAAAAACTAGAATTTCGCCTGATTCCCATATTTTTGTGTGCTATCGCCCACGCATTCCGAGTGGGTCGTGCCCCCCGGAGCCGGATCGCCTAAAAATTTTCCGGACTATCAAATACGACCTAAGGAACCATAGTCACCGCCCCGCCATGATCCTTCCTAGTCTTTTGCATTTTTCGGCCAAAAACCTAGAATTCCGCGCGATTCCCATATATTCGTGTCCTACAGCCCACGCCATCCAAGTGAACCCGGGAACTACGGACCCCTATCGCCTAAAAATTTTTCGGACTATCAAATACGACCTAAGGAACCATAGTCACCGCCCAGCCATGATCATTCCTCATTTGTTGCATTTTTCGGCCAAAAAACTAGAAATCCGCCTGATTACAATATTTTTGTGTGCTATTGCCCACCCTTCCAAGTGGTTCCGGGACCCCCGGACCCCGATCGCCTAAAATTTTTCCGGGCTTCCCCGCGATTTCCATATTTTTATGTGCTTTAGCCCACGCCTTCCAAGGGGTCCCGGGAACCCCGAACCCCGATCGCCTAAAATTTTTTCGGGCCATCAAATACGACCTAAGGAACCATAGTAACCACCCCGCCATGATCGTTCCTCATTTTTTGCATTTTTCGGCCAAACAACTAGAATTCCGCGCGCTTCCCATATTTTTGTGTGTTATAGCCTACGCCTTCTGAGTGTTCCCGGGACCTCCTGACCCCTATCGCCTAAAATTTTTCCGGACTATCAAATACGACCTAAGGAACGATAGTATCTGCCCCGCCATGATCAATCCTCATTTTTTGCGTTTTTCGGCCAAACAACTAGAATTCCGCGCGATTCCCATATTTTTGTGTGTTATAGCCCACGCCTTCCGAGTGGGACGTGCCCCCCGTACTCGGATCACCTAAAAAGTTTTTGGGCCATCAAATAAGACCTAAGGAACCATAGTCACCGTCCCGGCATGATCGTTTCTCATTTTTTGCTCTGCCAAGATCTTTCCACATTTTTTGCATGTTACTGAAAAAGACCTAGAATTTCGCCCGATTCCCATATTTTCGTGTGCTATACCCACGCATTCCGAGTGGTCCCAAGAGTCGCGAACCCCGATCGCCTAAAAGTTTTCCGAGCAATCAAATACGACCTAAGGAACCATAGTATCCGCCCCGCCATGATCGTTCCTTATTTTTTGTGTTTTTCGGCCAAACAACTAGAATTCCGCGCGATTCCCATATTTTTGTGTGTTATAGCCCACACCTTCCGAGTGGTCCCGGGACCTCCGGACCCCTATCGCCTAAAATTTTTCCGGACTATCAAATACGACCTAAGGAACCATAGTATCTGCCCCGCTATGATCGTTCCTCATTTTTTGCGTTTTTCGGGCAAACAACTAGAATTTCGCGCGATCCCATATTTTTGTGTGTTATAGTCCACGTTTTCCGAGTGGTCCCGGGTCTCCGGACCCCTATCGCCTAAAATTTTTCCGGACTATCAAATAAGACCTAATGAACCATAGTCACTGCCCAGCCATGATCATTCCTAGTTTTTTCTGTTTTTCGGCCAAAAATCTAGAATTCCGCGTGATTCCCATATTTTCGTGTCCTATAGCCCACACCTTCCAAGTGAACCCGGGAACTCCGGACCCCTATCGCCTAAAATTTTTCCGGACTATCAAATACGACCTAAGGAACCATAGTCACAACCCAGGCGTGATCATTCCTCATTTGTTGCGTTTTTCGGCCAAAAAACTAGAATTCCGCACGATTACAATATTTATCTGTGCTATTGCCCACCCTTCAAAGTGGTTCCGGGACCCTCGGACCCCGATTGCCTAAAATTTTTCCGGGCCGTCAAATAGGACCTAAGGAACCATAGTAACCGCCCCGCCATCATCGTTTCTTATTTTTGCATTTTTCGGCCAAAAAAACTAGAATTACGCCCGATTCCCATATTTTCGTGTGTTATACCCACTCCTTCCAAGTGGTCCGGGGAGCCGCGGACCCCGATCGCCTAAAATGTTTTCGGACTATCAAATACGACCTAAGGTACCATAGTCACTGCCCCACCATGATCGTTCCAAATGCTTTGCATTTTTCGGCCAAAAAGTAGAACTCCGCGCGATTTGCATATTTTCGTGTGCTATAGCTTACGCCTTCCGAGTGGTCCCGGGAGCCGTGGACCCCGATCGCCTAAAATTTTCCATGCCATCAAATACGACCTAAGGAACCATAGTCACCGCCCCGCCATGATCATTCCTCATTTATTGCGTTTTTCGGCCAAAAAACTAGAATTTCGCTCGATTACCATATTTTTGTGTGCCCCATGCCTTCCAAGTGGTCCCGGGACCTCCGGACCCCTATCGCCTAAAATTTTTCCGATCTATCAAATACGACCTAAGGAACCAAAGTATCCACCCCGCCATGATCATTCCTCATTTTTTTCGTTTTTCGGCCAAACAACTAGAATTCTGCGCGATTCCCATATTTTTGTGAGTTATAGCCCACACCTTCCGAGTGGTCCCGGGACCTCCGGACCCCTATCGCCTAAAATTTTTCCGGACTATCAAATAAGACCTAAGGAACCATAGTATCTGCCCCACCATGATCGTTCCTCATTTTTTGCGTTTTTCGGCCAAACAACTAGAATTTCGCGCGATCCCATATTTTTGTGTGTTATAGTCCACGTCTTCCGAGTGGTCCCGGGTCTCCGGACCCATATCGCCTAAAATTTTTCCGGAGTTTCAAATAAGACCTAATGAACCATAGTCACCGCGCAGCCATGATCGTTCCTAGTTTTTTCCGTTTTTCGGCCAAAAAACTAGAATTCCGCGCGATTCCCATATTTTCGTGTCCTATAGCCCACACCTTCCAAGTGAACCCGGGAACTCCGGACCCCTATCGCCTAAAATTTTTCCGGACTATCAAATACGACCTAAGGAACCATAGTCACCACCCAGGCGTGATCATTCCTCATTTGTTGCGTTTTTCGGCCAAAAAACGAGAATTCCGCCCGATTACAATATTTTTGTGTGCTATTGCCCACCCTTCCAAGTGGTTCCGGGACCCTCGGACCCCGATCGCCTAAAATTTTTCCGGGCCGTCAAATAGGACCTAAGGAACCATAGTAACCGCCCCGCCATCATCGTTTCTGATTTTTGCATTTTTTGGCCAAAAAACTAGAATTACGCCCAATTCCCATATTATCGTGTGTTATACCCATGCCTTCCAAGTGGTCCGGGGAGCCGCGAACCCCGATCGCCTAAAATGTTTCCGGACTATCAAATACGACCTAAGGTACCATAGTCACCGCCCCACCATGATCGTTCCAAATGCTTTGCATTTTTTGGCCAAAAAACTAGAACTCCGTGCGATTTGCATATTTTCGCGTGCTATAGCTTACGCCTTCCGAGTGGTCCCGGGAGCTGTGGACCCCGATCGCCTAAAATTTTCCAGGCCATCAAATATGACCTAAGGAACCATAGTCACCGCCCCGCCATGATCGTTCCTTATTTATTGCGTTTTTCGGCCAAAAAACTAGAATTTCGCTCGATTACCATATTTTTGTGTGCCCCACGCCTTCTGAGTGGTCCCGGGACCTCCGGACCCCTATCGCCTAAAATTTTTCCGAACTATCAAATACGACCTAAGGAACCATAGTCACCGCTCTACCAAGATCTTTCCACATTTTTTGCATGTTACTGAAAAAGACCTAGAATTTCGCCCGATACCCATATTTTCGTGTGCTATACCCACGCATTCCGAGTGGTCCCAAGAGTCGCGGATCCCGATCGCCTAAAAGTTTTCCGGGCAACCAAATACGACCTAAGGAACCATAGTATCCACCCCGCCATGATCGTTCCTTATTTTTTGTGTTTTTCGGCCAAACAACTAGAATTCCGCGCGATTCTCATATTTTTGTGTGTTATAGCCCACACCTTCCGAGTGGTCCCAGGACCTCCGGACCCCTATCGCCTAAAATTTTTCCGGACTATCAAATACGACCTAAGGAACCATAGTATCTGCCCCGCCATGATTGTTCCTCATTTTTTGCGTTTTTCGGCCAAACAACGAGAATTTCGCGCGATCCCATATTTTTGTGTGTTATAGTCCACGTCTTCCGAGTGGTCCTGGGTCTCCGGACCCCTATCGCCTAAAATTTTTCCGGACTATAAAATAAGACCTAATGAACCATAGTCACCGCCCAGCCATGATCGTTCCTAGTTTTTTCCGTTTTTCAGCCAAAAAACTAGAATTCCGCGCGATTCCCATATTTTCGTGTCCTATAGCCCACACCTTCCAAGTGATCCCGGGAACTCCGGACCCCTATCGCCTTAAATTTTTCCGGACTATCAAATACGACCTAAGGAACCATAGTCACCACCCAGGTGTGATCATTCCTCATTTGTTGCGTTTTTCACCCAAAAAACTAGAATTCCGCCCGATTACAATATTTTTGTATGCTATTGCCCACCCTTTCAAGTGGTTCCGGGACCCTCGGACCCCGATCGCCTAAAATTTTTTCGGGCCGTCAAATAGTACCTAAGGAACCATAGTAACCGCCCCGCCAACATCGTTTCTTATTTTTGCATTTTTCGGCCAAAAAACTAGAATTACGCCTGATTCCCATATTTTCGTGTGTTATACCCACGCCTTCCAAGTGGTCCGGGGAGCCGCGGACCCCGATCGCCTAAAATGTTTCCGGACTATCAAATATGATCTAAGGTACCATAGTCACTGCCCCACCATGATCGTTCCAAATGCTTTGTATTTTTTGGCCAAAAAACTAGAACTCCGTGCGATTTGCATATTTTCGTGAGCTATAGCTTACGCCTTCCGAGTGGTCCCGGGAGCCGTGGACCCCGATCGCCTAAAATTTTCAGGCCATCAAATACGACCTAAGGAACCATAGTCACCGCCCCGCCATGATCGTTCCTCATTTATTGCATTTTTCGGCCAAAAAACTAGAATTTCGCTCGATTACCATATTTTTGTGTGCCCCACGCCTTCCGAGTGGTCCCGGAACCTCCGGACCCCTATCGCCTAAAATTTTTCCGAACTATCAAATATGACCTAAGGAACCATAGTATCCACCTCGCCATGATCGTTCCTCATTTTTTGCATTTTTCGGCCAAACAACTAGAATTTCGCGCTATCCCATATTTTTGTGTGTTATAGCCCACGCCTTCCGAGTGGTCCCGGGTCTCCGGACCCCTATCGCCTAAAATTTTTCCGGACTATCAAATACGACCTAAGGAACCATAGTCACCGCCCAGCCATGATCGTTCCTAGTTTTTTCCGTTTTTCGGCCAAAAAACTAGAATTCCGCGCGATTCCCATATTTTCGTGTCCTATAGCCCACGCCTTCCAAGTGAACCCGGGAACTCCGGACCCCTATCGCCTAAAATTTTTCCGGACTATCAAATATGACCTAAGGAACCATAGTCACCGCCCAGCCATGATCATTCCTCATTTGTTGTGTTTTTCGGCCAAAAAACTAGAAATTCGCCCAATTACAATATTTTTGTGTGGTATTGCCCACCCTTCCAAGTGGTTCCGGGACCCCCGGACCCCGATCACCTAAAATATTTCCGGGCTTCTGCGCGATTTCCATATTTTCGTGTGCTTTAGTCCTCGCCTTCCAAGGGGTCCCGGGAACACCGAACCCCGATCGCCTAAAAATTTTCGGGGCCATCAAATACGACCTCAGGAACCATAGTAACCACCCCGCCATGATCGTTCCTCATTTTTTGCGTTTTTCGGCCAAACAACTAGAATTCCGCGCGCTTCCCATATTTTTGTGTGTTATAGCCCATGCCTTCCGAGTTGTCCCGGGACCTCCTGACCCCTATCGCCTAAAATTTTTCCGGACTATCAAATACGACCTAAGGAATGATAGTATCCGCCCCGCCATGATCGTTCCTCATTTTTTGCTTTTTTCGGCCAAACAACTAGAATTTCGCGCGATTCCCATATTTTTCTGTGTTATAGCCCACGCCTTCCGAGTGGTACCGGGACCTCCGGACCCCTATCGCCTAATATTTTTCCGGACTATCAAATAAGACCAAATGAACCATAGTCACCGCTCTGCCAAGATCTTTCCACATTTTTTGCATGTTACTCAAAAGACCTAGAATTTCGCCCGATTCCCATATTTTCGTGTGCTATACCCACGCATTCCGAGTGGTTCCAAGAGCCGCGGACCCCGATCGCCTAAAAATTTTCCGGGCAGTCAAATACGACCTAAGGAACCGTAGTATCCGCCCTGCCATGATCGTTCCTTATTTTTTGCATTTTTCGGCCAAAGAACTAGAATTCCGCGCGATTCCCATATTTTTGGCCCACACCTTCCAAGTGGTCCCGGGACCTCCGGACCCCTATCGCCTAAAATTTTTACGGACTATCAAATACGACCTAAGGAACCATAGTATCCGCCCCACCATGATCGTTCCTCATTTTTTGCGTTTTTCGGCCAAACAACTAGAATTCTGCGCGATCCCATATTTTTGTGTGTTATAGCCCACGCCTTCCGAGCGGTCCCGGGACTCCGAACCCCTATCGCCTAAATTTTTTCCGGACTATTAAATTAGACCTAATGAACCATAGTCACCGCCCAGCCATGATCGTTCCTAGTTTTTTCCATTTTTCGGCCAAAAAACTAGAATTCCGCGCGATTCCCATATTTTCGTGTCCTATAGCCCACGCCTTCCAAGTGAACCCGGGAACTCCGGACCCCTATCGCCTAAAATTTTTCTGGACTATCAAATACGACCTAAGTAACCATAGTCACCACCCAGCCGTGATCATTCCTCATTTGTTGCATTTTTCGGCCAAAAAACTAGAATTCCGCCCGATTACAATATTTTTGTGTGCTATTGCCCACCCTTCCAAGTGGTTCCGGGACACCCGGACCCCGATCGCCTAAAATTTTTCCGGGCTGTCAAATAGGACCTAAGGAACCATAGTAACCGCCCCGCCATCATCGTTTCTCATTTTTTGCATTTTTCGGCCAAAAAACTAGAATTACGCCCGATTCCCATATTTTCGTGTGTTATACCCACGCCTTCCAAGTGCTCCGGGGAGCCGCGGACCCCGATCGCCTAAAATGTTTCCGGACTATCAAATATGACCTAAGGTACCATAGTCACCGCGCCACCATGATCGTTCCAAATGCTTTGCATTTTTCGGCCACAAAACTAGAACTCTGCGCGATTTGCATATTTTCGTGTGCTATAGCTTACGCCTTCCGAGTATTCCCGGGAGCCGTGGACCCCGATCGCCTAAAATTTTCCGGACTATCAAATACGACCTAAGGAACCATAGTCACCGCCCTGCCATGATCGTTCCTAGTCTTTTGCGTTTTTCAGCCAAAAAACTAGAATTCCGCGCGATTTCCATATTTTCGTGTCCCGGGAACCTCGATCGCCTAAAAATTTTCCGGGCCATCAAATACGACCTAAGGAACCATAGTAACCACCCCGCCATGATCGTTGCTCTTTTTTTGCATTTTTCGGCCAAACAACTAGAATTCTGCGCGATTTCCATATTTTTGTGTGTTATAGCCCATGCCTTCCGAGTGGTCCCGGGACCTCCGGACCCCTATCGCCTAATATTTTTCGAGACTATCAAATGAGACCAAAGGAACCATAGTCACCGCCCTGCCATGATATTTCCACATTTTTTGCATGTTACTGAAAAAGACCTAGAATTTCGCCCGATTCCCATATTTTCGTGTGCTATACCCACGCATTCCGAGTGGTTCCAAGAGCCGTGGACCCCGATCGCCTAAAATTTTTCCGGGCAATCAAATACGACCTAAGGAACCATAGTATCCGCCCCGCCATGATCGTCCCTCATTTTTTGCGTTTTTCGGCCAAACAACTAGAATTCCACGCGATTCCCATATTTTTGTGTGTTATAGCCCACGCCTTCCGAGTGGTCCCGGGACCTTCGGACCCCTATCGCCTAATATTTTTCCGGACTATCAAATAAGACCAAAGGAACCATAGTCACCGCTGTGCCAAGATCTTTCCACATTTTTTGCATGTTACTGAAAAAGACCTAGAATTTCGCCCGATTCCCATATTTTCGTGTGCTATACCCACGCAATCCGAGTGGTCCCAAGAGTCGCGGACCCCGATCACCTAAAAATTTTCCGGGCAATCAAATACGACCTAAGGAACCATAGTATCCGCCCCGCCATGATCGTTCCTTATTTTTTGCATTTTTCGGCCAAACAACTAGAATTCCGCGCGATTCCCATATTTTTGTGTGTTATAGCCCACACCTTCCGAATGGTCCCGGGACCTCCGGACCCCTATCGCCTAAAATTTTTCCGGACTATCAAATACGACCTAAGGAACCATAGTATCTGCCCCGCCATGATCGTTCTTCCTTTTTTGCGTTTTTCGGCCAAACAACTAGAATTTCGCGCGATCCCATATTTTTGTGTGTTATAGTCCACGTCTTCCCAGTGGTCTCGGGTCTCCGGACCCCTATCGCCTAAAATTTTTCCGGACTATCAAATAAGACCAAAGGAACCATAGTCACCGCCCTGCCATGATATTTCCACATTTTTTGCATGTTACTGAAAAAGACCTAGAATTTCGCCCGATTCCCATATTTTCGTGTGCTATACCCACGCATTCCGAGTGGTTCCAAGAGCCGTGGACCCCGATCGCCTAAAATTTTTCCGGGCAATCAAATACGACCTAAGGAACCATAGTATCCGCCCCGCCATGATCGTCCCTCATTTTTTGCGTTTTTCGGCCAAACAACTAGAATTCCACGCGATTCCCATATTTTTGTGTGTTATAGCCCACGCCTTCCGAGTGGTCCCGGGACCTTCGGACCCCTATCGCCTAATATTTTTCCGGACTATCAAATAAGACCAAAGGAACCATAGTCACCGCTGTGCCAAGATCTTTCCACATTTTTTGCATGTTACTGAAAAAGACCTAGAATTTCGCCCGATTCCCATATTTTCGTGTGCTATACCCACGCAATCCGAGTGGTCCCAAGAGTCGCGGACCCCGATCACCTAAAAATTTTCCGGGCAATCAAATACGACCTAAGGAACCATAGTATCCGCCCCGCCATGATCGTTCCTTATTTTTTGCATTTTTCGGCCAAACAACTAGAATTCCGCGCGATTCCCATATTTTTGTGTGTTATAGCCCACACCTTCCGAATGGTCCCGGGACCTCCGGACCCCTATCGCCTAAAATTTTTCCGGACTATCAAATACGACCTAAGGAACCATAGTATCTGCCCCGCCATGATCGTTCTTCCTTTTTTGCGTTTTTCGGCCAAACAACTAGAATTTCGCGCGATCCCATATTTTTGTGTGTTAGAGTCCACGTCTTCCGAGTGGTCTCGGGTCTCCGGACCCCTATCGCCTAAAATTTTTCCGGACTATCAAATAAGACCTAATGAACCATAGTCACCGCCCAGCCATGATCGTTCCTAGTGTTTTCCGTTTTTCGGCCAAAAAACTAGAATTCCGCGCGATTCCCATATTTTCGTGTCCTATAGCCCACACCTTCCAAGTGAACCCAGGAACTCCGGACCCCTATCGCCTAAAATTTTTCCGGACTATCAAATACGACCTAAGGAACCATAGTCACCACCCAGGCGTGATCATTCCTCATTTGTTGCATTTTTCGGCCAAAAAACTAGAATTCTGCCCGATTACAATATTTTTGTGTGCTATTGCCCACCCTTCCAAGTGGTTCCGGGACCCTCGGACCCCGATCACCTAAAATTTTTCCGGGCCGTCAAATAGGACCTAAGGAACCATAGTAACCGCCCCGCCATCATCGTTTCTTATTTTTGCATTTTTCGGCCAAAAAACTAGAATTACGCCCGATTCCCATATTTTCGTGTGTTATACCCACGCCTTCCAAGTGGTCCGGGGAGCCGCGGACCCCGATCGCCTAAAATGTTTCCGGACTATCAAATACGACCTAAGGTACCATAGTCACCGCCCCACCATGATCGTTCCAAATGCTTTGCATTTTTGGCCAAAAAATTAGAACTCCGCGCGATTTGCATATTTTCGTGTGCTATAGCTTACGCCTTCCGAGTGGTCCCGGGAGCCGTGGACCCCGATCGCCTAAAATTTTCCAGGCCATCAAATACGACCTAAGGAACCATAGTCACCACCCCGCCATGATCGTTCCTCATTTATTGCGTTTTTCGGCCAAAAAACTAGAATTTTGCTCGATTACCATATTTTTGTGTGCCCCACGCCTTCCGAGTGGTCCCGGGACCTCCGGACCCCTATCGCCTAAAATTTTTCCGAATTATCAAATACGAACTAAGGAACCATAGTATCCACCCCGCCATGATCGTTCCTCATTTGTTGCGTTTTTCGGCCAAAAAACTAGAATTACGCCCGATTCCCATATTTTCGTGTGTTATACCCACGCCTTCCAAGTGGTCCGGGGAGCCGCGGACCCCGATCGCCTAAAATGTTTCCGGACTATCAAATACGACCTAAGGTACCATAGTCACCGCCCCACCATGATCGTTCCAAATGCTTTGCATTTTTGGCCAAAAAACTAGAACTCCGCGCGATTTGCATATTTTCGTGTGCTATAGCTTACGCCTTCCGAGTGGTCCCGGGAGCCGTGGACCCCGATCGCCTAAAATTTTCCAGGCCATCAAATATGACCTAAGGAACCATAGTCACCACCCCGCCATGATCGTTCCTCATTTATTGCGTTTTTCGGCCAAAAAACTAGAATTTCGCTCGATTACCATATTTTTGTGTGCCCCACGCCTTCCGAGTGGTCCCGGGACCTCCAGACCCCTATCGCCTAAAATTTTTCCGAACTATCAAATACGAACTAAGGAACCATAGTATCCACCCCGCCATGATCGTTCCTCATTTGTTGCGGTTTTCGGCCAAACAACTAGAATTCCGCGCGATCCCATATTTTTGTGTGTTATTGCCCACGCCTTCCGAGTGGTCCCGGGTCTCCGGACCCCTATCGCCTAAAATTTTTCCGGACTATCAAATACGACCTAAGGAACCATAGTCACCGCCCAGCCATGATCGTTCCTAGTTTATTCCGTTTTTCGGCAAAAAACTAGAATTCCGCGCGATTCCCATATTTTCGTGTCCTATAGCCCACGCCTTCCAAGTGAACCCTGGAACTCCGGACCCCTATCGCCTAAAATTTTTCCGGACTATCAAATACGACCTAAGGAACCATAGTCACCGCCCAGCCATGATCATTCCTCATTTGTTGCGTTTTTCGGCCAAAAAACTAGAAATCCGCCCGATTACAATATTTTTGTGTGGTATTGCCCACCCTTCCAAGTGGTTCCGGGACCCCCGGACCCCGATCACCTAAAATGTTTCCGGGCTTCCGCGCGATTTCCATATTTTCGTGTGCTTTAGTCCTCGCCTTCCAAGGGGTCCCGGGAACACCGAACCCCGATTGCCTAAAAATTTTCGGGGCCATCAAATACGACCTCAGGAACCATAGTAACCACCCCGCCATGATCGTTCCTCATTTTTTCCGTTTTTCGGCCAAACAACTAGAATTCCGCGCGCTTCCCATATTTTTGTGTGTTATAGCCCATGCCTTCCGAGTTGTCCCTGGACCTCCTGACCCCTATCGCCTAAAATTTTTTCGGACTATCAAATATGACCTAAGGAATGATAGTATCCGCCCCGCCATGATCGTTCCTCATTTTTTGCTTTTTTCGGCCAAACAACTAGAATTCCGCGCGATTCCCATATTTTTCTGTGTTATAGCCCACGCCTTCCGAGTGGTACCGGGACCTCCGGACCCCTATCGCCTAATATTTTTACGGACTATCAAATAAGACAAAATGAACCATAGTCACCGCTCTGACAAGATCTCTCCACATTTTTTGCTTGTTACTCAAAAGACCTAGAATTTCGCCCGATTCCCATATTTTCGTGTGCTATACCCACGCATTCCGAGTGGTCCCAAGAGCCGCGGACCCCGATCGCCTAAATATTTTCTGGGCAATCAAATACGACCTAAGGAACCGTAGTATCTGCCCCGCCATCATCGTTTCTTATTTTTGCATTTTTCGGCCAAAAAAACTAGAATTACGCCCGATTCCCATATTTTTGGCCCACGCCTTCCGAGTGGTCCCGGGACCTCCGGACCCCTATCGCCTAAAATTTTTCCGGACTATCAAATACGACCTAAGGAACCATAGTATCCACCCCGCCATGATCGTTCCTCATTTTTTGCGTTTTTCGGCCAAATAACTAGAATTCCGCGCGATCCCATATTTTTGTGTGTTATAGCCCACGCCTTCCGAGTGGTCCCGGGTCTCCGGACCCCTATCGCCTAAAATTTTTTCGGACTATCTAATAAGACCTAAGGAACCATAGTCACCGCCCAGCCATGAACGTTCCTAGTTTTTTCCGTTTTTCGGCCAAAAAACTAGAATTCCGTGCGATTCCCATATTTTCGTGTCCTATAGCCCACGCCTTCCAAGTGATCCCGGGAACTCCGGACCCCTATCGCCTAAAATTTTTCCGGACTATCAAATATGACCTAAGGAACCATAGTCACCGCCCAGCCACGATCATTCCTCATTTGTTGCGTTTTTCGGCAATAAAACTAGAATTACGCCCGATTCCCATATTTTTGTGTGCTATACCCACGCCTTCCAAGTGGTCCGGGGAGCCGCGGACCCCGATCGCCTAAAATGTTTCCGGACTATCAAATATGACCTAAGGTACCATAGTCCCCGCCCCACCATGATCGTTCCAAATGCTTTGCATTTTTCGTCCAAAAAACTAGAACTCCGCGCGATTTGCATATTTTCGTGTGCTAGCTTACGCCTTCCGAGTGGTCCCGGGAGCCATGGACCTCGATCGCCTAAAATTTTCCGGGCCATCAAATACGACCTAAGGAGCCATAGTCACCTCCCCTCCATGATTGTTCCAAATGCTTTGCGTTTTTCGGCCAAAAAACTAGAACTCCACGCGATTTGCATTTTTTCGGGTGCTATAGCTTACGCCTTCCGAGTGGTCCCGGGAGCCGTGGACCCCGATCACCTAAAATTTTTCGGGCCTTCAAATACGACCTAAGGAACCATAGTCACCGCCCCACCATGATCGTTCCTCATTTATTGCATTTTTCGGCCAAAAAACTAGAATTCCGCTCGATTACCATATTTTTGTGTGCCCCACGCCTTCCGAGTGGTCCCGGGACCTCCGGACCCCTATCGCCTAAAATTTTTCCGAACTATCAAATACGACCTAAGGAACCATAGTATCCACCCCACCATGATCGTTCCTTATTTTTTGCGTTTTTCGGCCAAACAACTAGAATTCCGCGCGATCCCATATTTTTGTGTGTTATAGCCCACGCCTTCCGAGTGGTCCCGGGTCTCCGGACCCCTATCGCCTAAAATATTTCCGGACTATCAAATACGACCTAAGGAACCATAGTCACCGCCACGCCATGATCGTTCCTAGTTTTTTCCGTTTTTCGGCCAAAAAACTAGAATTCCGCGCGATTCCCATATTTTCGTGTCCTATAGCCCACGCCTTCCAAGTGATCCCGGGAACTCCGGACCCCTATCGCCTAAAATTTTTCCGGACTATCAAATATGACCTAAGGAACCATAGTCACCGCCCAGCCACGATCATTCCTCATTTGTTGCGTTTTTCGGCAATAAAACTAGAATTACGCCCGATTCCCATATTTTTGTGTGCTATACCCACGCCTTCCAAGTGGTCCGGGGAGCCGCGGACCCCGATCGCCTAAAATGTTTCCGGACTATCAAATATGACCTAAGGTACCATAGTCCCCGCCCCACCATGATCGTTCCAAATGCTTTGCATTTTTCGTCCAAAAAACTAGAACTCCGCGCGATTTGCATATTTTCGTGTGCTAGCTTACGCCTTCCGAGTGGTCCCGGGAGCCATGGACCTCGATCGCCTAAAATTTTCCGGGCCATCAAATACGACCTAAGGAGCCATAGTCACCTCCCCTCCATGATTGTTCCAAATGCTTTGCGTTTTTCGGCCAAAAAACTAGAACTCCACGCGATTTGCATTTTTTCGGGTGCTATAGCTTACGCCTTCCGAGTGGTCCCGGGAGCCGTGGACCCCGATCACCTAAAATTTTTCGGGCCTTCAAATACGACCTAAGGAACCATAGTCACCGCCCCACCATGATCGTTCCTCATTTATTGCATTTTTCGGCCAAAAAACTAGAATTCCGCTCGATTACCATATTTTTGTGTGCCCCACGCCTTCCGAGTGGTCCCGGGACCTCCGGACCCCTATCGCCTAAAATTTTTCCGAACTATCAAATACGACCTAAGGAACCATAGTATCCACCCCACCATGATCGTTCCTTATTTTTTGCGTTTTTCGGCCAAACAACTAGAATTCCGCGCGATCCCATATTTTTGTGTGTTATAGCCCACGCCTTCCGAGTGGTCCCGGGTCTCCGGACCCCTATCGCCTAAAATATTTCCGGACTATCAAATACGACCTAAGGAACCATAGTCACCGCCACGCCATGATCGTTCCTAGTTTTTTCCGTTTTTCGGCCAAAAAACTAGAATTCCGCGCGATTCCCATATTTTCGTGTCCTATAGCCCACGCCTTCCAAGTGAACCCGGGAACTCCGGACCCCTATCGCCTAAAATTTTTCCGGACTATCAAATACGACCTAAGGAACCATAGTCACCGCCCAGCCATGATCATTCCTAATTTGTTGCGTTTTTCGGTTAAAAAACTAGAAATCCGCCCGATTACAATATTTTTGTGTGCTATTGCCCACCCTTCCAAATGGTTCCGAGACCCCCGGACCCCGATCGCCTAAAATTTTTCCGGGCCATCAAATACGACCTAAGGAACCATAGTAACCACCCCGCCATGATCGTTCCTCATTTTTTGCATTTTTCGGCCAAACAACTAGAATTCCGCGCGCTTCCCATATTTTTGTGTGTTATAGCCCACGCCTTCCGAGTGGTCCCGGGACCTCCGGACCCCTATCGCCTAATATTTTTCCGGACTATCAAATAAGACCAAAGGAACCATAGTCACCGCTCTCCCAAGATCTTTCCACATTTTTTGCATGTTACTGAAAAAGACATAGAATTTCGCCCGATTCCCATATTTTCGTGTGCTATACCCACGCATTCTGAGTGGTCCCAAGAGCCGCGGACCCCGATCGCCTAAAAATTTTCCGGGCAATCAAATACGACCTAAGTAACCATAGTATCCGCCCCGCCATGATCGTTCCTTATTTTTTGCGTTTTTCGGCCATACAACTAGAATTCCGCGCGATTCCCATATTTTTGTGTGTTATAGCCCACACCTTTCGAGTGGTCCTGGGACCTGCGGACCACAATCGCCTAAATTTTTTCCGGACTATCAAATACGACCTAAGGAACCATAGTATCCGCCCCGCCATGATCGTTCCTCATTTTTTGCGTTTTTCGGCAAAACAACTAGGATTCCGCGCCATCCCATATTTTTATGTGTTATAGCCCACGCCTTCCGAGTGGTCCCGGGTCTCCGGACTATCAAATAAGACCTAAGGAACCATAGTCACCGCCCAGCCATGATCGTTCCTAGTTTTTCCGTTTTTCGGCCAAAAAACTAGAATTCCGCGCGATTCCCATATTTACGTGTCCTATAGCCCACGCCTTCAATTAGGAACGATTTTCGGGCCATCAATTAGGACCTAAGGAACCATAGTCACTGCCTCGCCATGATCGTTCCTCATGTTTTTGCATTTTTTGGCCAAAAAATTAGAATTCCGCCCGATTCCCATATTTTTGTGTGCTATCGCCCACGCCTTCCGAGTGGGTCGGGCCCCCCGGAGCCGGATCGCCTAAAAAGTTTTTGGGCCATCAATTAGGACCTAAGGAACCATAGTCACTGCCTCGCCATGATTCTTCCTAGGCTTTTGCGTTTTTCAGCCAAAAAACTAGAATTCCGTGCGATTTCCATATTTTCGTGTGCTTTAGCCCACGCCTTCCAAGGTGTCCCGGGAACCCCGAACCCCGATCGCCTAAAAATTTTCCGGGCCATCAGATACGACCTAAGGAACCATAGTAACCACCCCGCCATGATCGATCCTCATTTTTTGCGTTTTTCGGCCAAACAACTAGAATTCCGCGCGATTCCCATATTTTTGTGTGTTATAGCCCTCGCCTTCCAAGGGCTCCCGGGAACCCCGAACCCCGATCGCCTAAAAATTTTCCGGGCCATCAAATACGACCTAAGGAACCATAGTAACCACCCTGCCATGATCGTTCCTCATTTTTTGCGTTTTTCGGCCAAACTACTAGAATTCCGCGCGATTCCCGTATTTTTGTGTGTTATAGCCCACGCCTTCCGAGTGGTCCCGGGACCTCTTGACCCCTATCGCCTAAAATTTTTCGGACTATCAAATACGCCCTAAGGAACCATAATATCTGCCCCGCCATGATCGTTCCTCATTTTTTGCGCTTTTCGGCCAAACAACTAGAATTCCGCGCGATTCTTATATTTTTGTGTGTTATACCCACGCCTTTCGAGTGATCCCGGGACCTCCGGACCCCTATCGCCTAATATTTTTCCAGACTATCAAATAAGACCAAAGGATCCATAGTCACCTCCCTGCCAAGATCTTTCCATATTTTTTTCATGTTACTAAAAAAGACCTAGAATTTTGCCCGATTCCCCTATTTTCGTGTGCTATACCCACGCATTCCGAGTGGTCCCAAGAGGCGCGGACCCCGATCGCCTAAAAATTTTCCAAGCAATCAAATACGACCTAAGGAACCATAGTATCCGCCCCGCCATGATCGTTCCTTATTTTTTGTGTTTTTCGGCCAAACAACTAGAATTCCGCGCGATTCCCATATTTTTGTGTGTTATAGCCCACACCTTCCGAGTGGTCCCGGGACCTCCGGACCCCTATCGCCTAAAATTTTTCCGGACTATCAAATACGACCTAAGGAACCATAGTATTGCCCCGCCATGATCGTTCCTCATTTTTTGCATTTTTCGGCCGAACAACTAGAATTCCGCGCGATCCCATATTTTTGTGTGTTATAGCCCACGCCTTCCGAGTGGTCCCGGGTCGCCGGACCCCTATCGCCTAAAATTTTTCCGGACTATCAAATAACACCTAAGGAACCATAGTCACTGCCCAGCCATGATCGTTCCTAGTGTTTTCCATTTTTCGGCCAAAAAACTAGAATTCCGCGCGATTCCCATATTCTCGTGTCCTATAGCCCACGCCTTCCAAGTGAACCCGGGAACTCCGGACCCCTATCGCCTATAATTTTTCCGGATTATCAAATACGACCTAAGGAACCATAGTCACCGCCCAGCCATGATCATTCCTCATTTGTTGCATTTTTCGGCCAAAAAACTAGAATTCCGCCCGATTACAATATTTTTGTGTGCTATTGCCCACCCTTACAAGTGGTTCCGGGACCTGCGGACCCCGATCGCCTAAAATTTTTCTGGGCCATCAAATACGACCTAAGGAACAATAGTAACCGCCCCGCAATCATCGTTTCTCATTTTTTCCATTTTTCGGCCAAAAAACTAGAACTCCACGCGATTTGCATATTTTCGCGTGCTATAGCTTACGCCGTCCGAGTGGTCCCGGGAGCCGTGGACCCCGATCGCCTAAAATTTTCCGGGCCATCAAATACGACCTAAGGAAGCATAGTCACCGCCCCGCCATGATCGTTCCTCATTTATTGCATTTTTCGGCCAACAAACTAGAATTCCGCTCGATTACCATATTTTTGTGTGCCCCACGCCTTCCGAATGGGCCGGGCCGCCGGACTCGGATCGCCTAAAAAATTTTCGGGCCATCAATTAGGACCTAAGGAACCATAGTCACTGCCTCGCCATGATCCTTCCTAGTCTTTTGCATTTTTCAGCCAAAAAACTAGAATTTCGCGCGATTTCCATATTTTCGTGTGCTTTAGCCCACGCCTTCCAAGGGGTCCCGGGAACCCCGAACCCCGATCGCCTAAAAATTTTCCGGGCCATCAAATACGACCTAAGGAACCATAGTAACCACCCCGCCATGATCGTACCTCATTTTTTGCGTTTTTCGGCCAAACAACTAGAATTCCGCGCGATTCCCATATTTTTGTGTGTTATAGCCCACGCCTTCCAAGGGCTCCCGGGAACCCCGAAGCCCGAACCCCGATCGCCTAAAAAATTTTCGGGCCATCAAATACGACCTAAGGAACCATAGTAACCACCCCGCCATGATCGTTCCTCTTTTTTTGCGTTTTTCGGCCAAACAACTAGAATTCCGTGCGATTCCCATATTTTTGTGTGTTATAGCCCACGCCTTCCGAGTGGTCCCGGGACCTCCTGACCCCTATCGCCTAAAATATTTCCGGACTATCAAATACGACCTAAGGAACCATAGTATCTGCCCCGCCATGATCGTTCCTCATTTTTTGCGTTTTTCGGCCAAACAACTAGAATTCCGCGCGATTCCCATATTTTTGTGTGTTATAGCCCACGCCTTCCGAGTGGTCCCGGGACCTCCCGACCCCTATCGCCTAATATTTTTCCGGACTATCAAATAAGACCAAAGTAACCATAGTCACCGCCCCGCCATGATCATTCCTCATTTGTTGCGTTTTTCGGCCAAAAAACTAGAATTTCGCCCGATTACAATATTTTTGTGTGCTATTGCCCACCCTTCCAAGTGGTTCCGGGACCCCCGGACCCTTATCGCCTAAAATTTTTCTGGGCCATCAAATACGACCTAAGGAACCATAGTAACCACCCCACCATGATCGTTCCTCATTTTTTTCATTTTTCGGCCAAACAACTAGAATTCCGCGCGATTCCCATATTTTTGTGTGTTATAGCCCACGCCTTCCGAGTGGTCCCGGGACCTCCCGACCCCTATCGCCTAATATTTTTCCGGACTATCAAATAAGACCAAAGTAACCATAGTCACCGCCCCGCCATGATCATTCCTCATTTGTTGCGTTTTTCGGCCAAAAAACTAGAATTTCGCCCGATTACAATATTTTTGTGTGCTATTGCCCACCCTTCCAAGTGGTTCCGGGACCCCCGGACCTTGATCGCCTAAAATTTTTCCGGGCCATCAAATACGACCTAAGGAACCATAGTAACCGCCCCGCCATCATCGTTTCTCATTTTTTGCATTTTTCGGCCAAAAAACTAGAATTACGCCCGATTCCCATATTTTCGTGTGCTATACCCACGCCTTGCAAATGGTCCGGGGAGCCGCGGACCCGATCGCCTAAAAATTTTCCGGACTATCAAATAAGACCAAAGCAACCATAGTCACCGCCCATCCATGATCATTCCTTATTTGTTGCATTTCTCGGCCAAAAAACTAGAATTCCGCCCGATTACAATATTTTTGTGTGCTATTGCCCACCCTTCCAAGTGGTTCCGGGACCCCCGGACCCCGATCGCCTAAAATTTTTCCGGGCCGTCAAATACGACCTAAGGAACCTTAGTAACCGCTCCGCCATCATCGTTTCTCATTTTTTGCATTTTTCGGCCAAACAACTAGAATTCCGCACGATTCCCATATTTTTGTGTGTTATAGTTCATGCCTTCCGAGTGGTCCCGGGACCTCCGGACCCCTATCGCCTAATATTGTTCCCGACTATCAAATAAGACCAAAGGAACCATAGTCACCGCCCTGCCAAGATCTTTCCACATTTTTTGCATTTTACTGAAAAAGACCTAGAATTTTGCCCGATTCCCATATTTTCGTGTGCTATACCCACGCATTCCGAGTGGTCCCAAGAGCCGCAGACCCCGATCGCCTAAAATTTTTTCGGGAAATCAAATACGACCTAAGGAACCATAGTATCCGCCCCACCATGATTGTTCCTTATTTTTTGCATTTTTCGGCCAAACAACTAGAATTCCGCGCGATTCTCATATTTTTGTGTGTTATAGCCCACACTTTCCGAGTGGTCCCGAGACCTCCGGACCCCTATCGCCTAAAATTTTTCCGGACTATCAAATACGACGTAAGGAACCATAGTATCCGCCCCGCCATGATCGTTCCTCAATTTTTGCATTTTTCGGCCAAACAACTAGGATTTCGCGCCATCCCATATTTTTTTGTGTTATAGCCCACGCCTTCCGAGTGGTCCCAGGTCTCCGGACCCCTATCGCCTAAAAATTTTCCGGACTATCAAATAAGACTTAAGGAACCATTGTCACCGCCCAGCCATGATCGTTCCAAGTTTTTTACGTATTTCGGCCAAAAAACTAGAATTCCGCGCGATTCCCATATTTTCGTGTCCTATAGCCCACTCCTTCCAAGTGAACCCGGGAACTCCAGACCCCTATCGCCTAAAATATTTCCGGACTATCAAATACGACCTAAGGAACCATAGTAACCGCCCCGCCATCATCGTTTCTCATTTTTTGCATATTTCGACCGAAAAACTAGAATTACGCCCGATTCCCATATTTTCGTGTGCTATACCCACGCCTTCCAAGTGGTCCGGGGACCCACGCATTCTGAGTGGTCCCAAGAGCCGCGAACCCCGATCGCCTAAAACTTTTCCGTGCCATCAAATACGACCTAAGGAACCATAGTAACAACCCCGCCATGATCGTTCCTCATTTTTTTCATTTTTCGGCCAAACAACTAGAATTCCGCGCGATTCCCATATTTTTGTGTGTTATAGCTCACGCCTTCCGAGTGGTCTCGGGACCTCCGGACCCCTATCGCCTAATATTTTTCCGGACTATCAAATACGACCTAAGGATCCATAGTATCCGTCCCGCCATGATCGTTTCTCATTTTTTGCGTTTTTCGGCCAAACAACTAGAATTCCGTGCGATTCCCATATTTTTTGTGTTATAGCCCACGCCTTCCGAGTGGTCCCGGGACCTCCTGACCCCTATCGCCTAAAATATTTCCTGGACTATCAAATACGACCTAAGGAACCATAGTATCCGCCCCGCCATGATCGTTCCTTATTTGTTGCGTTTTTCGGCCAAACAACTAGAATTCCGCGCGATTCCCATATTTTTGTGTGTTATAGCTCACGCCTTCCGAGTGGTCTCGGGACCTCCGGACCCCTATCGCCTAATATTTTTCCGGACTATCAAATACGACCTAAGGAACCATAGTATCTACCCCGCCATGATCGTTCCTCATTTTTTGCATTTTTCGGCCAAACAACTAGAATTTCGCGCGATTCCCATATTTTTGTGTGTTATAGCCCACGCCTTCCGAGTGGTCCCGGGACCTCCCGACCCCTATCGCCTAATATTTTTCCGGACTATCAAATAAGACCAAAGTAACCATAGTCACCGCCCCGCCATGATCATTCCTCATTTGTTGCGTTTTTCGGCCAAAAAACTAGAATTTCGCCCGATTACAATATTTTTGTGTGCTATTGCCCACCCTTCCAAGTGGTTCCGGGACCCCCGGACCCCGATCGCCTAAAATTTTTCCGGGCCATCAAATACGACCTAAGGAACCATAGTAACCGCCCCGCCATCATCGTTTCTCATTTTATGCATTTTTCGGCCAAAAAACTAGAATTACGCCCGATTCCCATATTTTCGTGTGCTATACCCACGCCTTCCAAATAGTCCGGGGAGCCGCGGACCCGATCGCCTAAAAATTTTTCGGACTATCAAATAAGACCAAAGGAACCATAGTCACCGCCCAGCCATGATCATTCCTCATTTGTTGCATTTCTCGGCCAAAAAACTAGAATTCCGCCCGATTACAATATTTTTGTGTGCTATTGCCCACCCTTCCAAGTGGTTCCGGGACCCCCGGACCCCGATCGCCTAAAATTTTTCCGGGCCGTCAAATACGACCTAAGGAACCATAGTAACCGCCCCGCCATCATCGTTTCTCATTTTTTGCATTTTTCGGCCAAACAACTAGAATTCCGCACGATTCCCATATTTTTGTGTGTTATAGCTCACGCCTTCCGAGTGGTCCCGGGACCTCCGGACCCCTATCGCCAAATATTGTTCCGGACTATCAAATAAGACCAAAGGAACCATAGTCACCGCCCTGCCAAGATCTTTCCACATTTTTTGCATGTTACTGAAAAAGACCTAGAAGTTTGCCCGATTCCCATATTTTCGTGTGCTATACCCACACATTCCGAGTGGTCCCAAGAGCCGCAGACCCCGATCGCCTAAAATTTTTCCGGGAAATCAAATACGACCTAAGGAACCATAGTATCCGCCCCTCCATGATTGTTCCTTATTTTTTGCATTTTTCGGCCAAACAACTAGAATTCCGCGCGATTCCCATATTTTTGTGTGTTATAGCCCACACTTTCCGAGTGGTCCCGGGACCTCCGGACCCCTATCGCCTAAAATTTTTCCGGACTATCAAATACGACCTAAGGAACCATAGTATCCGCCCCGCCATGATCGTTCCTCAATTTTTGCGTTTTTCGGCCAAACAACTAGGATTCCGCGCCATCCCATATTTTTTTGTGTTATAGCCCACGCCTTCCGAGTGGTCCCAGGTCTCCGGACCCCTATCGCCTAAAATTTTTCCGGACTATCAAATAAGACTTAAGGAACCATAGTCACCGCCCAGCCATGATCGTTCCAAGTTTTTTCCGTATTTCGGCCAAAAAACTAGAATTCCGCGCGATTCCCATATTTTCGTGTCCTAGAGCCCACGCCTTCTAAGTGAACCCGGGAACTCCAGACCCCTATCGCCTAAAATTTTTCCGGACTATCAAATACGACCTAAGGAACCATAGTAACCGCCCCGCCATCATCGTTTCTCATTTTTTGCATATTTCGACCGAAAAACTAGAATTACGCCCGATTCCCATATTTTCGTGTGCTATACCCACGCCTTCCAAGTGGTCCGGGGACCCACGCATTCTGAGTGGTCCCAAGAGCCGCGGACCCCGATCGCCTAAAATTTTTCCGGCCAATCAAATACGACCTAAGGAACCATAGTATCCGCCCCGCCATGATCGTTCCTTATTTTTTGCGTTTTTCGGCCAAACAACTAGAATTCCGCGCGATTCCCATATTTTTGTGTGTTAAAGCTCACGCCTTCCGAGTGGTCTCGGGACCTCCGGACCCCTATCACCTAATATTTTTCTGGACTATCAAATACGACCTAAGGAACCATAGTATCCGCCCCGCCATGATCGTTTCTCATTTTTTGCGTTTTTCGGCCAAACAACTAGAATTCCGCGCGATTCCCATATTTTTGTGTGTTATAGCCCACGCCTTCCGAGTGGTCCCGGGACCTCCTGACCCCTATCGCCTAAAATATTTCCGGACTATCAAATACGACCTAAGGAACCATAGTATCCGCCCCACCATGATCGTTCCTTATTTGTTGCGTTTTTCGGCCAAGCAACTAGAATTCCGCGCGATTCCCATATTTTTGTGTGTTATAGCTCACGCCTTCCGAGTGGTCTCGGGACCTCCGGACCCCTATCGCCTAATATTTTTCCGGACTATCAAATACGACCTAAGGAACCATAGTATCCGCCCCGCCATGATCGTTCCTCATTTTTTGCGTTTTTCGGCCAAACAACTAGAATTCCGCGCGATTCCCATATTTTTGTGTGTTATAGCCCACGCCTTCCGAGTGGTCCCGGGACCTCCCGACCCCTATCGCCTAATATTTTTCCGGACTATCAAATAAGACCAAAGTAACCATAGTCACCGCCCCGCCATGATCATTCCTCATTTGTTGCGTTTTTCGGCCAAAAAACTAGAATTTCGCCCGATTACAATATTTTTGTGTGCTATTGCCCACCCTTCCAAGTGGTTCCGGGACACCCGGACCCCGATCGCCTAAAATTTTTCTGGCCCATCAAATACGACCTAAGGAACCATAGTAACCGCCTCGCCATCATCGTTTCTCATTCTTTGCATTTTTCGGCCAAAAAACTAGAATTATGCCCGATTCCCATATTTTTGTGTGCTATACCCACGCCTTCCAAATGGTCCGGGGAGCCGCGGACCCGATCGCCTAAAAATTTTCCGGACTATTAAATAAGACCAAAGGAACCATAGTCACCACCCAGCCATGATCATTCCTCATTTGTTGCATTTTTCGGCCAAAAAACTAGAATTCCGCCCGATTACAATATTTTTGTGTGCTATTGCCCACCCTTCCAAGTGGTTCCGGGAACCCCGGACCCCGATAGCCTAAAATTTTTCTGGGCCATCAAATACGACCTAAGGAACCATAGTAACCGCCCCGCCATCATCGTTTTTCATTTTTTGCATTTTTCGGCCAAAAAACTAGAATTACGCCCGATTCCCATATTTTCGTGTGCTATACCCACGCCTTCCAAATGGTCCGGGGAGCCGCGGACCCGATCACCTAAAAATTTTCCGGACTATCAAATAAGACCAAAGGAACCATAGTCACCGCCCAGCCATGATCATTCCTCATTTGTTGCATTTTTCGGCCAAAAAACTAGAATTCCGCCCGATTACAATATTTTTGTGTGCTATTGCCCACCCTTCCAAGTGGTTCCGGGACCCCCGGACCCCGATCGCCTAAAATTTTTCCGGGCCGTCAAATAGGACCTAAGGAACCATAGTAACCGCCCCGCCATCATCGTTTCTCATTTTTTGCATTTTTCAGCCAAACAACTAGAATTCCGCACGATTCCCATATTTTTGTGTGGTATAGCTCACGCCTTCCAAGTGGTCTCGGGACCTCCGGACCCCTATCGCCTAATATTTTTTCGGACTATAAAATACGACCTAAGGAACCATAGTATCCGCCCCGCCATGATCGTTTCTCATTTTTTGCATTTTTCGGCCAAACAACTAGAATTCCGCGCGATTCCCATATTTTTGTGTGTTATAGCCCACGCCTTCCGAGTGGTCCCGGGACTTCCTGACCCCTATCTCCTAAAACATTTCCGGACTATCAAATACGACCCAAGGAACCATAGTCACCGCCCCGCCATGATCGTTCCTCATTTATTGCGTTTTTCGGCCAAAAAACTAGAATTCCGCTCGATTACCATATTTTTGTGTGCCCCACGCCTTCCGAATGGGCCGGGCCGCCGGACTCGGATCGCCTAAAAAATTTTCGGGCCATCAATTAGGACCTAAGGAACCATAGTCACTTCCTCGCCATGATCCTTCCTAGTCTTTTGCATTTTTCAGCCAAAAAACTAGAATTTCGCGCGATTTCAATATTTTCGTATGCTTTAGCCCACGCCTTCCAAGGGGTCCCGGGGACCCCGAACCCCTATCGCCTAAAAATTTTCCGGGCCATCAAATACGACCTAAGGAACCATAGTAACCACCCCGCCATGATCGTTCCTCATTTTTTGCGTTTTTCGGCCAAACAACTAGAATTCCGCGCGATTCCCATATTTTTGTGTGTTATAGCCCACGCCTTCCGAGTGGTCCCCGAACCCCGAACCCCGATCGCCTAAAAAATATTCGGGCCATCAAATACGACCTAAGGAACCATAGTAACCACCCCGCCATGATCGTTCCTCATTTTTTGCGTTTTTCGGCCAAACAACTAGAATTCCGCGCGATTCCCATATTTTTGTGTGTTATAGCCCACGCCTTCCGAGTGGTCCCGGGACCTTCTGACCCCTATCGCCTAAAATATTTCCGGACTATCAAATACGACCTAAGGAACCATAGTATCTGCCCCGCCATGATCGTTCCTCATTTTTTGCGTTTTTCGGCCAAACAACTAGAATTCCGCGCGATTCCCATATTTTTGTGTGTTATAGCCCACGCCTTCCGAGTGGTCCCGGGACCTCCCGTCCCCTATCGCCTAATATTTTTCCGGACTATCAAATAAGACCAAAGTAACCATAGTCACCGCCCCGCCATGAGCATTCCTCATTTGTTGCGTTTTTCGGCCAAAAAACAAGAATTTCGCCCGATTACAATATTTTTGTGTGCTATTCCCCACCCTTCCAAGTTGTTCCGGGACCCTCGAACCCCGATCGCCTAAAATTTTTTCGGGCCATCAAATACGACCTAAGGAACCATAGTAACTGCCCCGCCATTATCGTTTCTCATTTTTTGCATTTTTCGGCCAAAAAACTAGAATTACGCCCGATTCCCATATTTTCGTATGCTATACCCACTCCTTCCAAATGGTCCGGGGAGCCGCGGACCCGATCGCCTAAAAATTTTCCGGACTATCAAATAAGACCAAAGGAACCATAGTCACCGCCCAGCCATGATCATTCCTCATTTGTTGCATTTTTCGGCCAAAAAACTAGAATTCCGCCCGATTACAATATTTTTGTGTGCTATTGCCCACCCTTCCAAGTGGTTTCGGGACCCCCGGACCCCGATCGCCTAAAATTTTTCCGGGCCGTCAAATACGACCTAAGGAACCATAGTAACCGCCCCGCCATCATCGTTTCTCATTTTATGCATTTTTCGGCCAAACAACTAGAATTCCACACGATTCTCATATTTTTGTGTGTTATAGCTCACGCCTTCCGAGTGGTCCCGGGACCTCCGGACCCCTATCGCCTAATATTTTTCCGGACTATCAAATAAGACCAGAGGAACCATAGTCACCGCCCTGCCAAGATCTTTCCACATTTTTTGCATGTTACTGAAAAAGACCTAGAATTTTGCCCGATTCCCATATTTTCGTGTGCTATAACCACGCATTCCGAGTGGTCCCAAGAGCCGCGGACCCCGATCGCCTAAAATTTTTTTGGGAAATCTAATACGACCTAAGGAACCATAGTATCCGCCCCTCCATGATTGTTCCTTATTTTTTGCATTTTTCGGCCAAACAACTAGAATTCCGCGCGATTCCCATATTTTTGTGTGTTATAGCCCACACTTTCCGAGTGGTCCCGGGACCTCCGGACCCCTATCGCCTAAAATTTTTCCGGACTATCAAATACGACCTAAGGAACCATAGTATCCGCCCCGCCATGATTGTTCCTCATTTTTTGCGTTTTTCGGCCAAACAACTAGGATTCCGCGCCATCCCATATTTTTTTGTGTTATAGCCCACGCCTTCCGAGTGGTCCCAGGTCTCCTGACCCCTATCGCCTAAAATTTTTCCGGACTATCAAATAAGACTTAAGGAACCATAGTCACCACCCAGCCATGATCGTTCCTAGTTTTTTCCATTTTTCGGCCAAAAAACTAGAATTCCGCGCGATTCCCATATTTTCGTGTCCTATAGCCCACGCCTTCCAAGTGAACCCGGGAACTCCAGACCCCTATCGCCTAAAATTTTTACGGACTATCAAATACGACCTAAGGAACCATAGTAACCGCCCCGCCATTATCGTTTCTCATTTTTTGCATATTTCGGCCGAAAAACTAGAATTACGCCCGATTCCCATATTTTCATGTGCTATACCCACGCCTTCCAAGTGGTCCGGGGACCCACGCATTCCGAGTGGTCCCAAGAGCCGCGGACCCCGATCGCCTAAAATTTTTCCGGGCAATCAAATACGACCTAAGGAACCATAGTATCCGCCCCGCCATGATCGTTCCTTATTTTTTGCGTTTTTCGACCAAACAACTAGAATTCCGCGCGATTCCCATATTTTTGTGTGTTATAGCTCACGCCTTCCGAGTGGTCTCGGGACCTCCGGACCCCTATCGCCTAATATTTTTCCGGACTATCAAATAAGACCAAAGGAACCATAGTCACCGCCCTGCCAAGATCTTTCCACATTTTTTGCATTTTACTGAAAAAGACCTAGAATTTTGCCCGATTCCCATATTTTCGTGTGCTATACCCACGCATTCCGAGTGGTCCCAAGAGCCGCGGACCCCGATCTCCTAAAATTTTTCCGGGCAATCCAATACGACCTAAGGAACCATAGTATCCGCTCCTCCATGATCGTTCCTTATTTTTTGCGTTTTTCGGCCAAACAACTAGAATTCCGCGCGATTCGCATATTTTTGTGTGTTGTAGCCCACACTTTCCGAGTGGTCCCGGGACCTCCTGACCCCTATAGCCTAAAATTTTTCCGGACTATCAAATACGACCTAAGGAACCATAGTATCCGCCCCACCATGATTGTTCCTCATTTTTTACATTTTTTGGCCAAACAACTAGAATTCCGCGCGATTCCCATATTTTCGTGTCCTATAGCCCACGCCTTCCAAGTGAACCCGGGAACTCAGGACCCCTATCGCCTAAAATTTTTCCGGACTATCAAATACGACCTAAGGAACCATAGTCACCGCCCAGCCATGATCATTCCTCTTTTGTTGCGTTTTTCGGCCAAAAAACTAGAATTCCGCCCGATTACAATATTTTTGTGTGCTATTGCCCACCATTCCAAGTGGTTCTGGGACCCTCTGACCCCGATCGCCTAAAATTTTTCCTGGCCGTCAAATACGACCTAAGGAACCATAGTAACCGCCCCGCCATCATTGTTTCTCATTTTTTGCATTTTTCGGCCAAAAAACTAGAATTACGCCCGATTCCCATATTTTCGTGTGCTATACCCACGCCTTCCAAGTGGTCCGGGGAGCCGCGGACCCCGATCGCCTAAAATTTTTCCGGACTATCAAATACGACCTAAGGTACCATAGTCACCGCCCCACCATGATCGTTCAAAATGCTTTGCCGGGGCGATTACTATGGTTTCTTAGGTCGTATTTGACGGCCAGGAAAAAATTTAGGCGATCGGGTTCAGGGGGTCCCGGAACCACTGGGAAGGGTGGGCAATAGCACACAAAAATATTGTAACCGGGAGGAATTCTAGTTTTTTGGCCGATAAACGCAACAAATGAGGAATGATCATGGTTTGGCGGTGACTATGGTTCCTTAGGTCGTATTTGATAGTCCGGAAAAAATTTAGGCGATAGGGGTCCTGAGGTCCCGGGACCACTCGGAAGGTGTGGGCTATAACACACAAAAATATAGGAATCGCGCGGAATTCTATTTGTTTTGCCGAAAAATGCAAAAAATAAGGAACGATCATGGCGGGGCGGATACTATGGTTCCTTAGGTCATATTTGATTGCCCAGAAAAATTTTAGGCGATCGGGGTCCGCGGCTCTTGGGACCACTCGCAATGCGTGGGTATAGCACACGAAAATATGGGAATCGGGCAAAATTCTAGGTCTTTTTCAGAAACATGCAAAAAATGTGGAAAGATCTTGGCAGGGTGGTGACTATGGTTCCTTTGGTCTTATTTGATAGTCTGGAAATATATTAGGCGATAGGGGTCCGGAGGTCCCGGGACCACTCGGAAGGCGTGGGCTATAACAGACAAAAATATGGGAATCACGCGGAATTCTAGTTGTTTGGCAGAAAAAAGCAAAAAAAGAGGAACGATCATGGCGGGGTGGATACTATGGTTCCTTAGGTCGTATTTGATAATCCGGAAAAATTTTAGGCGATAGGGGTCAGGAGGTCCCGGGACCACTCGGAAGGCGTGGGCTATAACACACAAAAATATGGGAATCGCGCGGAATTCTAGTTGATTGGCCGAAAAATGCAAAAAATAAGGAACGATCATAGCTGGGCGGTGACTATGGTTCCTTAGGTCTTATTTGATAGTCCGGAAAAATTTTAGGCAATAGGTGTCCGGAGACCCGGGACCACTTGTAAGGCGTGGGTATAGCACACGAAAATATGGGAATCGGGCGGAATTCTAGTTGTTTGGCCGAAAAATGCAAAAAATGAGAAACGATCATGGTGGGAAGGTGACTATTGTTCATTAGGTCTTATTTGATGGCCAAAAAACTTTTAAGGTGATCCGAGTGCGGGGGCACGACCCACTCGGAAGGCGTGGGCTATAGCACACGAAAATAGGGGAATCGCGCGGAATTCTAGTTGTTTGGCCGAAAAACGCAAAAAATGAGGAACGATGATGGCGGGGCGGATACTATGGTTCCTTAGGTCGTATTTGATAGCCCGGAAAATTTTTAGGTGATCGGGGTTCGGGGTTCCCGGGACCCCTTGGAAGGCGTGGGCTAAAGCACACGAAAATATGGAAATCGCGCGAAATTCTAGTTTTTTGGCTGAAAAATGCAAAAGACTAGGAATGATCATGGCGGGGTAGTGACTATGGTTCCTTAGGTCGTATTTGATAGTCCGGAAAATTTTTAGGCGATCCGGCTCCGGGGGGCCCGACCCACTCGGAAGGCGTGGGCGATAGCACACAAAAATATGGGAATCGGGCGGAATTCTATTTTTTTGGCCAAAAAATTCAAAAAATGAGGAACGATCATGGCGAGGTGGTGACTATGGTTCCTTAGGTCCTAATTGATGGCCCAAAATTTTTTTAGGCGATTCGAGTCCGGCGGCCCAGCCCACTCGGAAGGCGTGGGCAATAGCACACAAAAATATGGTAATCGAGCGAAATTCTAGTTTTTTGGCCAAAAAACGCAATAAATGAGGAACAATCATGGCGGGGTGGTGACTATGGTTCCTTATGTCTTATTTGATGGCCCGGAAAATTTTAGGCAATCGGGGTCCACGGCTCCCGGGACAACTCGGAAGGCATAAGCTATAGCACACGAAGATATGCAAATCGATCGGAGTTCTAGTTTTTTTGCCAAAAAATGCAAAGCATTTGGAACGATCATGGTGGGGCGGTGACTATGGTACCTTAGGTCGTATTTGATAGTCCGGAAAAATTTTAGGCGATCGGGGTCTGCGGCTCCCCGGACCACTTGGAAGGCGTGGGTATAGCAAATGAAAATATGGGAATGGGGCGTAATTCTAGTTTTTTGGCCGAAAAATGCAAAAAATGAGAAACGATGATGGCGGGGCGGTTACTATGATTCCTTAGGTTGTATTTGACAGCCCGGAAAAATTTTAGGCAATCGGGGTCCGGGGGTCCCGGAACCACTTGGAAGGGTGGGCAATAGCACACAAAAATATTGTAATCGGGCGGAATTCTAGTTTTTTGGCCGAAAAACGCAACAAATGAGGAATGATCATGGTTGGGCGGTGAATATGGTTCCTTAGGTCATATTTGATAGTCCGGAAAAAGTTTAGGCGATAAGGTTCCTGAGGTCTCGGGACCTCTCGGAAGGTGTGGGCTATAACACACAAAAATATGGGAATCGCGCAGAATTCTAGTTGTTTGGCCGAAAAACGCAAAAAATAAGGAACGATTATGGCGGGGCGGATACTATGGTTCCTTAGTTCGTATTTGATTGCCTGGAAAAATTTTAGGCGATCGGGGTCCGCGGCTCTTGGGACCACTCGGAATGCGTGGTTAGAGCACACGAAAATATGGGAATCGGGCGAAATTCTAGGTCTTTTTCAGTAACATGCAAAAAATGTGGAAGGATCTTGGCAGGGTGGTGACTATGGTTCCTTTGGTCTTATTTGATAGTCCGGAAAACTATTAGGCGATAGGGGTCCGGAGGTCCCAGGACCACTCGGAAGGCGTGGGCTATAACACACAAAAATATGGGAATCGCGCGGAATTCTAGTTGTTTGGCCGAAAAACTCAAGAAAAGAGGAACGATCATGGCGGGGCGGATACTATGGTTCCTTAGGTCGTATTTGATAGTCCGGAAAAATTTTAGGCAATAGGGGTCAGGAGGTCCCGGGACCACTCGGAAGGCGTGGGCTATAACACACAAAAATATGGTAATCGAGCGGAATTCTAGTATTTTGGCCGAAAAACACAATAAATGAGGAACGATCATGGCGGGGTGGTTACTATGGTTCCTTAGGTCGTATTTGATGGCCCGGAAAATTTTTAGGCGATCGGGGTTCGTGGTTCCCGGGACTCCTTGGAAGGCGTGCGCTAAAGCACACGAATATATGGAAATCGCGCGGAATTCTAGTTTTTTGGCTGAAAAACGCAAAAGACTAGGAACGATCATGGCAGGGCGGTGACAATGGTACCTTAGGTTGTATTTGATAGTCCGGAATAATTATAGGCGAACGGGGTCCGCGGCTCCCAGGACCACTTGGAAGGCGTGGGTATAGCACACGAAAATATGGGAATCGGGCGTAATTCTAGTTTTTTGGCCGAAAAAATGCAAAAAATGAGAAACGATGATGGCGGGGCAGTTACTATGGTTCCTTAGGTCGTATTTGACGGCCCGGAAAAATTTTAGGCGATCGGGGTCCGGGGGTCCCGGAACCACTAGGAAGGGTGGGCAATAGCACACAAAAATATTGTAATCGGGCGGAATTCTAGTTTTTTGGCCGAAAAATGCAACAAATGAGGATTGATCATGGCTGGGCGGTGACTATGGTTCCTTAGGTCGTATTTGATAGTCCGGAAAAATTTTAGGCGATAGGGGTCCTGAGGTCCCGGGACCACTCGGAAGGTGTGGGCTATAACACACAAAAATATGGGAATCGCGCGGAATTCTAGTTGTTTGGCCGAAAAACGCAAAAAATAAGGAACGATCATGGCGGGGAGGTTACTATGGTTCCTTAGGTCGTATTTGATTGCCCGGAAAAATTTTAGGCGATCGGGGTCCGCGGCTCTTGGGACCACTCGGAATGCGTGGGTATAGCACACAAAAATATGGGAATCGGGCGAAATTCTAGGTCTTTTTCAGTAACATGCAAAAAATGTGGAAAGATCTTGGCAGGGTGGTGACTATGGTTCCTTTGGTCTTATTTGATAGTCCAGAAAAATATTAGGCGATAGGGGTCCGGAGGTCCCGGGACCACTTGGAAGGCGTGGGCTATAACACACAAAAATATGCGATCGCGCGGAATTCTAGTTGTTTGGCCGAAAAACGCAAAAAATAAGGAACGATCTTGGCAGGGTGGTGACTATGGTTCCTTAGGTCTTATTTGATAGTCCGGAAAAATATTAGGCGATAGGGGTCCGGAGGTCCCGGGACCATTCGGAAGGCGTGGGTTATAACACACAAAAATATGGGAATCGCGCGGAATTCTAGTTGTTTGGCCGAAAAATGCAAAAAAAGAGGAACGATCATGGTGGGGTGGATACTATGGTTCCTTAGGTCGTATTTGATAGTCCGGAAAAATTTTAGGCGATAGGGGTCAGGAGGTCCCGGGACCACTCGGAAGGTGTGGGCTATAACACACAAAAATATGGGAATCGCGCGGAATTCTAGTTGTTTGGCCGAAAAACGCAAAAAATGAGGAACGATCATGGCGGGGTGGTTACTATGGTTCCTTAGGTCATATTTGATGGCCCGGAAAATTTTTAGGCGATCGGGGTTTGGGGTTCCCGGGACTCCTTGGAAGGCGTGGGCTAAAGCACACGAAAATATGGAAATCGCGCGGAATTCTAGTTTTTTGGCTGAAAATCGCAAAAGACTAGGAACGATCATGGCGGGGCGGTGACTATGGTTCCTTAGGTCGTATTTGATAGTCCGGAAAATTTTTAGGCGATCCGGCTCCGGGGGGCCCGACCCACACGGAAGGCGTGGGCGATAGCACACAAAAATATGGGAATCGGGTGGAATTCTAGTTTTTAGGCCAAAAAATGCAAAAAATGAGGAACGATCATGGCGAAGCGGTGACTATGGTTCCTTAGGTCCTAATTGATGGCCCAAAAAGTTTTTAGGCGATCCGAGTCCGGTGGCCCGGCCCACTCGGAAGGCGTGGGCAATAGCACACAAAAATATGGTAATCGAGCGAAATTCTAGTTTCTTAGCCAAAAAACGCAATAAATGAGGAACGATCATGGCGGGGCGGTGACTATGGTTCCTTAGGTCATATTTGATAGTCCGGAAAATTTTTAGGCGATCCGGATCCGGGGGGCCCGACCCACTCGGAAGGCGTGGGCGATAGCACACAAAAATATGGGAATCGGGCGGAATTCTATTTTTTTGGCCAAAAATGCAAAAAATGAGGAACGATCATGGCGAGGCAGTGACTATGGTTCCTTAGGTCCTAATTGATGGCCCGAAAATTTTTTAGGCGATCCGAGTCCGGCGGCCCGGCCCACTCGGAAGGCGTGGGCAATAGCACACAAAAATATGGTAATCGAGCGAAATTCTAGTTTTTTGGCCAAAAAACGCAATAAATGAGGAACGATCATGGCGGGGCGGTGACTATGGTTCCTTATGTCTTATTTGATGGCCCGGAAAATTTTAGGCGATCGGGGTCCACGGCTCCCGGGACCACTCGGAAGGCGTAAGCTATAGCACACGAAGATATGCAAATCGTGCGGAGTTCTAGTTTTTTGGCCAAAAAATGCAAAGCATTTGGAATGATCATGGTGGGGCGGTGACTATGGTACCTTAGGTCGTATTTGATAGTCCGGAAAAATTTTAGGCGATCGGGGTCCGCGGCTCCCCGGACCACTTGGAAGGCGTGGGTATAGCAAATGAAAATATGGGAATCGGGCGTAATTCTAGTTTTTTGGCCGAAAAATGCAAAAAATGAGAAACGATGATGGCGGGGTGGTTACTATGGTTCCTTAGGTCGTATTTGACAGCCCGGAAAAATTTTAGGCAATCGGGGTCCGGGGGTCCCGGAACCACTTGGAAGGGTGGGCAATAGCACACAAAAATATTGTAATCGGGCGGAATTCTAGTCTTTTGGCCGAAAAACGCAACAAATGAGGAATGATCATGGCTGGGCGGTGAATATGGTTCCTTAGGTCGTATTTGACAGTCCGGAAAAAGTTTAGGCGATAAGGGTCCTGAGGTCCCGGGACCTCTCGGAAGGTGTGGGCTATTACACACAAAAATATGGGAATCGCGCGGAATTCTAGTTGTTTGGCCGAAAAACGCAAAAAATAAGGAACGATCATGGCGGGGCGGATACTATGGTTCCTTAGGTCGTATTTGATTGCCCGGAAAAATTTTAGGCGATCGGGGTCCGCGGCTCTTGGGACCACTTGGAAGGCGTGGGTATAGCACACGAAAATATGGGAATCGGGCGTAATTCTAGTTTTTTGGCCGAAAAAATGCAAAAAATGAGAAACGATGATGGCGGGGCAGTTACTATGGTTCCTTAGGTCGTATTTGACGGCCCGGAAAAATTTTAGGCGATCGGGGTCCGGGGGTCCCGGAACCACTAGGAAGGGTGGGCAATAGCACACAAAAATATTGTAATCGGGCGGAATTCTAGTTTTTTGGCCGAAAAATGCAACAAATGAGGAATGATCATGGCTGGGCGGTGACTATGGTTCCTTAGGTCGTATTTGATAGTCCGGAAAAATTTTAGGCGATAGGGGTCCTGAGGTCCCGGGACCACTCGGAAGGTGTGGGCTATAACACACAAAAATATGGGAATCGCGCGGAATTCTAGTTGTTTGGCCGAAAAACGCAAAAAATAAGGAACGATCATGGCAAGGAGGTTACTATGGTTCCTTAGGTCGTATTTGATTGCCCGGAAAAATTTTAGGCGATCGGGGTCCGCGGCTCTTGGGACCACTCGGAATGCGTGGGTATAGCACACAAAAATATGGGAATCGGGCGAAATTCTAGGTCTTTTTCAGTAACATGCAAAAAATGTGGAAAGATCTTGGCAGGGTGGTGACTATGGTTCCTTTGGTCTTATTTGATAGTCCAGAAAAATATTAGGCGATAGGGGTCCGGAGGTCCCGGGACCACTTGGAAGGCGTGGGCTATAACACACAAAAATATGCGATCGCGCGGAATTCTAGTTGTTTGGCCGAAAAACGCAAAAAATAAGGAACGATCTTGGCAGGGTGGTGACTATGGTTCCTTAGGTCTTATTTGATAGTCCGGAAAAATATTAGGCGATAGGGGTCCGGAGGTCCCGGGACCATTCGGAAGGCGTGGGTTATAACACACAAAAATATGGGAATCGCGCGGAATTCTAGTTGTTTGGCCGAAAAATGCAAAAAAAGAGGAACGATCATGGTGGGGTGGATACTATGGTTCCTTAGGTCGTATTTGATAGTCCGGAAAAATTTTAGGCGATAGGGGTCAGGAGGTCCCGGGACCACTCGGAAGGCGTGGGCTATAACACACAAAAATATGGGAATCGCGCGGAATTCTAGTTGTTTGGCCGAAAAACGCAAAAAATGAGGAACGATCATGGCGGGGTGGTTACTATGTTCCTTAGGTCATATTTGATGGCCCGGAAAATTTTTAGGCGATCGGGGTTTGGGGTTCCCGGGACTCCTTGGAAGGTGTGGGCTAAAGAACACGAAAATATGGAAATCGCGCGGAATTCTAGTTTTTTGGCTGAAAATCACAAAAGACTAGGAACGATCATGGCGGGGCGGTGACTATGGTTCCTTAGGTCGTATTTGATAGTCCGGAAAATTTTTAGGCGATCCGGCTCCGGGGGGCCCGACCCACACGGAAGGCGTGGGCGATAGCACACAAAAATATGGGAATCGGGTGGAATTCTAGTTTTTAGGCCAAAAAATGCAAAAAATGAGGAACGATCATGGCGAAGCGGTGACTATGGTTCCTTAGGTCCTAATTGATGGCCCAAAAAGTTTTTAGGCGATCCGAGTCCGGTGGCCCGGCCCACTCGGAAGGCGTGGGCAATAGCACACAAAAATATGGTAATCGAGCGAAATTCTAGTTTCTTAGCCCAAAAAACGCAATAAATGAGGAACGATCATGGCGGGGCGGTGACTATGGTTCCTTAGGTCATATTTGATAGTCCGGAAAATTTTTAGGCGATCCGGATCCGGGGGGCCCGACCCACTCGGAAGGCGTGGGCGATAGCACACAAAAATATGGGAATCGGGCGGAATTCTATTTTTTTGGCCAAAAAATGCAAAAAATGAGGAACGATCATGGCGAGGCAGTGACTATGGTTCCTTAGGTCCTAATTGATGGCCCGAAAATTTTTTAGGCGATCCGAGTCCGGCGGCCCGGCCCACTCGGAAGGCGTGGGCAATAGCACACAAAAATATGGTAATCGAGCGAAATTCTAGTTTTTTGGCCAAAAAACGCAATAAATGAGGAACGATCATGGCGGGGCGGTGACTATGGTTCCTTATGTCTTATTTGATGGCCCGGCAAATTTTAGGCGATCGGGGTCCACGGCTCCTGGGACCACTCGGAAGGCGTAAGCTATAGCACACGAAGATATGCAAATCGTGCGGAGTTCTAGTTTTTTGGCCAAAAAATGCAAAGCATTTGGAATGATCATGGTGGGGCGGTGACTATGGTACCTTAGGTCGTATTTGATAGTCCGGAAAAATTTTAGGCGATCGGGGTCCGCGGCTCCCCGGACCACTTGGAAGGCGTGGGTATAGCAAATGAAAATATGGGAATCGGGCGTAATTCTAGTTTTTTGGCCGAAAAATGCAAAAAATGAGAAACGATGATGGCGGGGCGGTTACTATGGTTCCTTAGGTCGTATTTGACAGCCCGGAAAAATTTTAGGCAATCGGGGTCCGGGGGTCCCGGAACCACTTGGAAGGGTGGGCAATAGCACACAAAAATATTGTAATCGGGCGGAATTCTAGTCTTTTGGCCGAAAAACGCAACAAATGAGGAATGATCATGGTTGGGCGGTGAATATGGTTCCTTAGGTCGTATTTGACAGTCCGGAAAAAGTTTAGGCGATAAGGGTCCTGAGGTCCCGGGACCTCTCGGAAGGTGTGGGCTATTACACACAAAAATATGGGAATCGCGCGGAATTCTAGTTGTTTGGCCGAAAAACGCAAAAAATAAGGAACGATCATGGCGGGGCGGATACTATGGTTCCTTAGGTCGTATTTGATTGCCCGGAAAAATTTTAGGCGATCGGGGTCCGCGGCTCTTGGGACCACTCGGAATGCGTGGGTATAGCATACGAAAAAATGGGAATCGGGCGAATTCTAGATCTTTTTCTGTAACATGCAAAAAATGTGGAAAGATCTTGGCAGGGTGGTGACTATGGTTCCTTTGGTCTTATTTGATAGTCCGGAAAACTATTAGGCAATAGGGGTCAGGAGGTCCCGGGACCACTCGGAAGGCGTGGGCTATAACACACAAAAATATGGGAATCGCGCGAAATTCTAGTTGTTTGGCCGACAAATGCAAAAAATGAGGAACGATCATGGCGGGGTGGTTACTATGGTTCCTTAGGTCGTATTTGATGGCCCGGAAAATTTTTAGGCGATCAGGGTTCGTGGCTCCCGGGACTCCTTGGAAGGCGTGCGCTAAAGCACACGAATATATGGAAATCGCGCGGAATTCTAGTTTTTTGGCTGAAAAACGCAAAAGACTAGGAACGATCATGGCGGGGCGGTGACAATGGTACCTTAGGTCGTATTTGATAGTCCGGAAAAATTATAGGCGAACGGGGTCTGCGGCTCCCAGGTCCACTTGGAAGGCGTGGGTATAGCACACGAAAATATGGGAATTGGGCGTAATTCTAGTTTTTTGGCCGAAAAATGCAAAAAATGAGAAACGATGATGGCGGGGCAGTTACTATGGTTCCTTAGGTCGTATTTGACGGCCCGGAAAAATTTTAGGCGATCGGGGTCCGGGGGTCCCGGAACCACTGGGAAGGGTGGGCAATAGCACACAAAAATATTGTAATCGGGCGGAATTCTAGTTTTTTGGCCGAAAAACGCAACAAATGAGGAATGATCATGGCTGGGCGGTGACTATGGTTCCTTAGGTCGTATTTGATAGTCCGGAAAAATTTTAGGCGATAGGGGTCCTGAGGTCCCGGGACCACTCGGAAGGTGTGGGCTATAACACACAAAAATATGGGAATCGCGCGGAATTCTAGTTGTTTGGCCGAAAAACGCAAAAAATAAGGAACGATCATGGCGGGGAGGTTACTATGGTTCCTTAGGTCGTATTTGATTGCCCCGGAAAAATTTTAGGCGATCGGGGTCCGCGGCTCTTGGGACCACTCGAAATGCGTGGGTATAGCACACGAAAATATGGGAATCGGGCGAAATTCTAGGTCTTTTTCAGTAACATGCAAAAAATGTGGAAAGATCTTGGCAGGGTGGTGACTATGGTTCCTTTGGTCTTATTTAATAGTCCAGAAAAATATTAGGCGATAGGGGTCCGGAGGTCCCGGGACCACTCGGAAGGCGTGGGCTATAACACACAAAAATATGCGATCGCGCGGAATTCTAGTTGTTTGGCCGAAAAACGCAAAAAATAAGGAACGATCTTGGCAGGGTGGTGACTATGGTTCCTTAGGTCTTATTTGATAGTCCGGAAAAATATTAGGCGATAGGGGTCCGGAGGTCCCGGGACCACTCGGAAGGCGTGGGTTATAACACACAAAAATATGGGAATCGCGCGGAATTCTAGTTGTTTGGCCGAAAAACGCAAAAAAAGAGGAACGATCATGGTGGGGCGGATACTATGGTTCCTTAGGTCGTATTTGATATTCCGGAAAAATTTTAGGCGATAGGGGTCAAGAGGTCCCGGGACCACTCGGAGGCGTGGGCTATAACACACAAAAATATGGGAATCGCGCGGAATTCTAGTTGTTTGGCCGAAAAACGCAAAAAATGAGGAACGATCATGGCGGGGTGGTTACTATGGTTCCTTAGGTCGTATTTGATATTCCGGAAAAATTTTAGGCGATAGGGGTCAGGAGGTCCCGGGACCACTCGGAGGCGTGGGCTATAACACACAAAATTATGGAAATCGCGCGGAATTCTAGTTTTTTGGCTGAAAATCGCAAAAGACTAGGAACGATCATGGCGGGGCGGTGACTATGGTTCCTTAGGTCGTATTTGATAGTCCGGAAAATTTTTAGGCGATCCGGCTCCGGGGGGCCCGACCCACACGGAAGGCGTGGGCGATAGCACACAAAAATATGGGAATCGGGTGGAATTCTAGTTTTTAGGCCAAAAAATGCAAACAATGAGGAACGATCATGGCGAAGCGGTGACTATGGTTCCTTAGGTCCTAATTGATGGCCCGAAAAGTTTTTAGGCAATCCGAGTCCGGCGGCTCGGACCACTCGGAAGGCGTGCGCAATAGCACACAAAAATATTGTAATCGAGCGGAATTTTAGTTTTTTGGCCGAAAAACGCAATAAATGAGGAACGATCATGGCGGGGCGGTGACTATTGTTCCTTAGGTCTTATTTGATGGCCCGGAAAATTTTAGGCGATCGGGGTCCACGGCTCCCGGGACCACTCGGAAGGCGTAAGCTATAGCACACGAAAATATGCAAATCGCGCGGAGTTCTAGTTTTTTGGCCAAAAAATGCAAAGCATTTGGAACGATCATGGTGGGGCGGTGACTATGGTACCTTTGGTCCTATTTGATAGTCCGGAAAACTTTTAGGCGATCAGGGTCCGCGGCTCCCCGGACCACTTGGAAGGCGTGGGTATAGCACACGAAAATATGGGAATCGGGCGTAATTCTTTTTTTTTGGCCGAAAAATGCAAAAAATGAGAAACGATGATGTCGGGGCAGTTACTATGGTTCCTTAGGTCGTATTTGACGGCCCGGAAATATTTTAGGAGATCGGGGTCCGGGGGTCCCGGAACCAATGGGAAGGGTGGGCAATAGCATACAAAAATATTGTAATCGGGCGGAATTCTAAATTTTTGGCCGAAAAACGCAACAAATGAGGAATGATCATGGCTGGGTGGTCAGTATGGTTCCTTAGGTCGTATTTGATAGTCCGGAAAAATTTTAGGCGATAGGGGTACTGAGGTCCCGGGACCACTCGGAAGGTGTGGGCTATAACACACAAAAATATGGGAATCGCACGGAATTCTAGTTGTTTGGCCGAAAAACGCAAAAAATAAGGAACGATCATGGCGGGGCGGATACTATGGTTCCTTAGGTCGTATTTGATTGCCCGGAAAAATTTTAGGCGATCGGGGTCCGCGGCTCTTGGGACCACTCGGAATGCGTGGGTATAGCACACGAAAATATGGGAATCGGGCGAAATTCTAGGTCTTTTTCAGTAACATGCAAAAAATGTGGAAAGATCTTGGCAGGGTGGTGACTATGGTTCCTTTGGTCTTATTTGATAGTTCGGAAAAATATTAGGCGATAGGGGTCCGGAGGTCCCGGGACCACTCGGAAGGCGTGGGCTATAACACACATAAATATGGGAATCGCGCGGAATTCTAGTTGTTTGGCCGAAAAAGGCAAAAAAAAGGAACGATCATGGCGGGGCGGATACTATGGTTCCTTAGGTCGTATTTGATAGTTCGGAAAAATTTTAGGCGATAGGGGTCCGGAGGTCCCGGGACCACTCGGAAGGCGTGGGCTATAACACACAAAAATATGCGATCGCGCGGAATTCTAGTTGTTTGGCCGAAAAACGCAAAAAATAAGGAACGATCTTGGCAGGGTGGTGACTATGGTTCCTTAGGTCTTATTTGATAGTCCGGAAAAATATTAGGCGATAGGGGTCCGGAGGTCCCGGGACCACTCGGAAGGCGTGGGCTATAACACACAAAAATCGTTCCTCATTTTTTTGCGTTTTACGGCCAAAAAACAAGATTTTCGCTCGATTCCCATATTTTTCTGTGCTATAGGTCCACGCCTTCCGAGTGCGCCCGGGCCTTCCGGACACGGATCGCTTAAAATTTTTCTGGGCCATCAAATAAGACCTAAGGAACAATAGTCACCGCCCCGCCATGACCTTACGTCGTTATTTTGCATTTTATGGCCAAAAAACTAGAATTCCGCAAGATTCCCATATTTTCGTGTGTTATAGCCAACGCCTTCCGAGTGGGCCTGGTCCCCCGGACCCCGATCACTTAACATTTTTCCGTGCCATCAAAGACGACCTAAGTTTCCATAGTCACCGCCCCACCATGACCATTCCTCGTTTTCTTGCGGTTTACGATCATAAAAGTAGAATTCCGTCTGATTCCTATATTTTGGAGTGCTATAGCCCACGCCTTCCGAATGGTCCCAGCCCCCCAGACCCGGATCGCCTAAAAATTTTCTGGGCCATCAACTACAACCTAAGGAACCATAATCACCACCCCGCCATGATCGTTCCTCATTTTTTGCATTTCATGGCCAAAAAACTAGAATTCCGCCCGATTCTCATATTTTCATGTGCTATAGTCCACGCCTTCCGAGTGGGCTGGGTCCCCTGACTCGGATTGCGTAAAATTTTTCTGGGCCATCAAATACGACCTAAAGAACCATAGTCATCGCCCTGCCATGACCGTTCCTCATTGTTTTGTGTTTTACGACCAAAAAACTTGAATTCCGCCTAATTCCTATATTTTCGTGTGCTATAGCCCACGCCTTCCGAGCGGGCCCGGGCCCCCCAGATCCGGATTGCCTAAAAATTTTTCGAGCCATCAAATAGGACTAAGAAACCATAGTCACCGCCCCACCATGACCGTTCCTCATTTGTTTGCATTTTACGACCAAAAAATGAGAATTCTACCCAATTCCCATATTTTCGTGTGCTAAGCCCACACATTCTAAGAGGGCACGGGCCTCCCAGACCTCGATCGCCCAAAAAATTTTTGGGCCATCAAATATGACCTAAGGTACCATAGTCACCACCCCGCCATGACCGTTCCTTGTTTTTTGCATTTTACGGTCAAAAAACTAGAATTCCGCCCGATTCCCAGATTTTCGTGTGCTATAGCCCACGCCTTCCCAGTGTGCAGGGCCCGTGGACCCAGATCGCCTAAAATTTTTCTGGGCCATCAAATACGACCTAAGGAACTATAGTCACCGTCCCGCCATGACCTTTTCTCGGTTTTTTGCGTTTTACGGCTAAAAAACTAGAATTCTACCCGATTCCTATACCATAGTTTCGTGTGCCGCCTTCTGAGTGGGCCGGGCACCTCAAGACCCGGATCGCCTTAAATTTTTCTAGCCATCAAATACAACCTACAGAACCATAGTCACCGCCTCGCCATGACCGTTCCTCGTTGTTTTGCATTTTACAGCCAAAAAAACTAGAATTCCGCCCGATTCCCATATTTTCGTGTGCTATAGCCCACGCCTTCCGAGTGGGCTGGGGCCCCCGGACTCGGATCGCCTAAAATTTTTTCGGGCCGTCAAATACGACCTAAAGAACCATAGTCACCACCTCGCCATGACCGTTCCTCATTTTTTTGCGTTTTACGGCCAAAAAACTAGAATTCCGCCTGATTCCCATATTTTCGTGTGCTATAGCCCACACCTTCCGAGTGGGCCCGGACCCCCGGACCCCGATCGCCTAAAATTTTTTCGGGCCATCAAATACGACCTAAGGAACCATAGTCACCGCCCCTCCATGACCGTTCCTCGTTTTTGTGCGTTTTACGGCCAAAAAACTAGAATTCCGCCCGATTCCCATATTTTCGTGTGCTATAGCCCACGCCTTCCCAGTGGGCAGGGCCCCCCGGATCCCGATCGCCTAAAACTTTTTTGGGCTACCAAATACGACCTAAGGAACCATAGTCACCACCCTGCCATGACCGTTCCTCATTTTTTGCATTTTACGTCCAAAAAACTAGAATTCCGCCCGATTCCCATATTTTCGTGTGCTATAGCCCACGCCTTCCGAGTGAGCACGGGCCCCCCGGAACCGGATCGCCTACAATTTTTCCGGGCCATTAAATATGACCTAAGGAACAATAGTCACCACCCCGCCATGACCGTTCCTCATTTTTTTGCGTTTTCTGGCCCAAAAACTAGAATTCCGCCCGATTCCCATATTTTCGTGTGCTATACCAACGCCCCACACCTTCCAAGTGGACTCCGGACCCCGATCGCCTAAAATTTATTTGGGACATCAAATACAACCTAAGGAACCATAGCCACCGCCCTGCCATGACCATTCCTCATTCTTTTGCTTATTATGGCCAAAAAACTAGAATTTCGCCTGATTCCCATATTTTTGTGTGCTATAGCCCACTCCTTCCGAGTTAGACCCAGGCCCCCCGGACCCCGATCGCCTAAAATTTTTCTGAGCCATCAAATAGGACCGAAGGAACCATAGCCCTTACTTCGCCATGACCGTTCCTCATTTTGTGTTTTACAACCAAAAAATTTGAATTCCGCCCGATTCCCATATCTCCCTGTCATGACCGCTCCACACCTTCCGAGTGGGCCCGAGCCAACCGGACCCCGATCGCCTAAAATTCTTCCAGGCCATCAAATACGACTTAAGGAACCAAAGTCACCGCCCCGCAATGGCCATTTTATGGCAAAACAAATATAATTCCGCCTGATTCCCATATTTTCGTGTGCTATAGCCCACGCCTTCCGAGTGGGCACGGGCCCCCGGACCTCGATCCCCTAAAACCTTTTTCGGGCCATGAAATACGACCTAAGGAACCACAGTTACCGCCCCCACTATGACCGATCCTCGATACTTTGAATTTAACGGCCAAAAAACTAGAATTCCGCCCGATTCCCATATTTTCGTGTGTTATAGCCCACGCCTTCCGAGTGGGCCCGGGATCCCCGGACGCAGATCGCCTAAAATTTTTCCGGGCCATCAAATACGACCTAAGGAACCATAGTCACTGCCCCACCATGAACGTTTCTCATTATTTTTGTTTTACGGCCAAAAAACTAGAATTTCGCCCGATTCCCATATTTTTGTGTGCTATAGCCCACGCCTTCCGAGTGGGTCGGGCCCCCCGGAGCCGGATCGCCTAAAAATTTTCCGGACTATCAAATATGACCTAAGGAACCATATTCAGTGGCTCGCCATGACTGTTCCTCATTTTTTGCGTTTTACAGCCAAAAAACTAGAATTCCGCCCTATTCCCATATTTTCGTGTGCTATAGCCCACGCCTTCCGAGTGGGCCCGGGCCCCCTATCATCGGATCGCCTAAAAAATTTTTGGGCAATCAAATACGGACTCGGATCGCCTAAACATCGCAATGAACGTTCCCCATTTTGTTTTGCGTTTTACGGCCAAAAAACTAGAATTCCGCCTGATTCCCATATTTTCGTGTGCTATAGCCCACGCCTTCCGAGTGGGCCCGGGCCCCCCATCATCGGATCGCCTAAAATATTTCCAGGCTTTCAAATACTACCTAAGGAACCATAGTCACCGTTCTTCATTGTTTTGCGTTTTACGGCCAAAAAACTAGAATTTAGCCCGATTACCATATTTTCGTGTGCCGCCTTCCGAGTGGGTTGGCCCCCTCCAGACCCGGATTGCCTTTAATTTTTCTAGGCCATCAAATACGACCTAAGGAACCATAGCCACTGCCCCTCCATGACCGTTCCTTATTGTTTGCGTTTTACAGCCAAAAAACTAGAATTCCGCCCGATTCCCATATTTTCGTGTGCTATAGCCCACGTCTTTCGAGTGTGGTGGGCACCCGGACTCGGATTGCCTAAATTTTTTTCGGGCAGTCAAATTCGACCTAAAAAACCATAGTCAGCACCTCGCCATGACCGTTCCTTATTGTTTTGAGTTTTACCGACAAAAAACTAGAATTCCGCCCGATTCCCATATTTTCGTGTGCTATAGCCCACGCCTTCCGAGTGGGCCCGGGCCCCTTAGAAAAGCGGATCGCTTAAAAATTTTTCGGGCCATCAAATACGACATAAGGAACCATAGTCACCGCCCCATCATGACTGCTCCTCATTGTTTTGCGTTTTACAGCCAAAAAACTAGAATTTCGGCCGATTCCCATATTTTCATGTGCTATAGCCCACGCCTTCCGGGTAGGCTCGGGCCCCCCATAACTAGGTCGCCTAAAATTTTTTCGGGCAATCAAATACGACCTAAGGAACCATAGTCACCGCCCCGCCATGGCCGTTCTTCGTTGTTTTGCATTTTACGGCCAAAAAACTAGAATTCCGCCCGATTCCCATATTTTCGTGTGCTATAGCCCACGCCTTCCGAGTGGGTCCGGGCCTCTCGTACCCCGATCGCCTAAACTTTTTTCGAGCCATCAAATACGACCTTAGGAGCCATAGTCACCGCCCCGCCGTGGCCGTTCCTTGTTGTTTTGCATTTTACGGCCAAAAAACTAGAATTTTGCCCAATTCCCATATATTCGTGTGTTATAGCCCACGCCTTCTGAGTGGGACCGGCCCCCCATACCCTGATGGCCTAAACTTTTTCCGAGCCATAAAATACGACCCAAGGAAACATAGTAAGCACCCCGCCATGATCGTTCCTCATTTGTTGCGTTTTTCTGCCAAAAAACTAGAATTCCGCGTGATTCCCATATTTTCGTCTACTATTGCCCACGCCTTCCGAGTGGGTCGGGCCTCCAGGACTCGGATAGCCTAAAATTTTTCCGGGCCATCAAATACGACCTAAGGAACCACGCCTTTCGATTGGGCCATGACCATTCCTCGTTTTTGGGGTTTTACGGTAAAAAAACAAGAATTTCGCCTGATTCCCATATTTTCGTGTGCTATAGCCCACACCTTTCGCGTTTGCCGGACCCCCTGGACTCGGATCGCCTAAAATGTTTTCGGGCCATCAAATACGACCTAAAGAACCATAGTCACCACCAAGCTATCATCGTTCCTCATTTATTTTGCATTTTACGGCCAAAAAACTAGAATTTCGCCTGATTCCCATATTTTCGTGTGCTATAGCCCACGCCTTCCGAGTGGGCACGGGCCCCCGGAACCGGATCGCCTACAATTTTTCCGGGCCAGAAAATACGACCTAAGGAACAATAGTCACTGCCCCGCCAAAACCGTTCATCTTTTTTTTACGTTTTACGGCCAAAAGAAATATAATTCCGCCCGATTCCCATATTTTCGTGTGCTATAGCCCACGCCTTTCAAGTGGGCCCGCCCCCCGGACTCGGATAACCAAAATTATTTTTGGCTATCAAATACGACCTAAAGAACTATAGTCACCGGATCACCATCACCATTTCTCATTTATTTTGCGTTTTACGGCAAAAAAACTAGAAGTCCGCCCGATTCCCATATGTTCGTCATTCCGAGTGGGCAGGGCCCCCGGACCCGGATCGCCTAAAATTTTTCCAGACCATGAAATACGACCTAAGGAACTATAGTCACCGCCTCGCCAAGACCATTCCTCATTTTTTTGTGTTTTACGGCCAAGAAACTAGAATTCCGCCCGATTCCCATATTTTCGTATGCTATAGCCCACGCTTTCCGAGTGGGCTGGGTCCCTCAGATTTGGATTGCCTAAAACTTTTTTGGTCCGTCAAATACGACCTAAAGAACCATAGTCACCGCCCCGCCATAAACTTTACTTGTGTTTTTTCTTTTACGGCCAAAAAACTCGAATTCTGCCCGATTCCCATATTTTCATGTGCTATAGCCCACGCCTTCCGAGAGGGTTCCGCCGGATCCCGATCGCCTAAAATTTTTCCGGGCCATCAAATACGACCTAAGGAACAATAGTCACTGCCACGCCATGACCTTCCTTCCAAGTGGTCCCGGGAACCCCGGACCCCGATCGCCTAATATTTTTACGGGCCATAAAATATGATTTAAGGAACCATAGTCACCGCCCTGCCATGATCGTTTCTCATTTTTTTGCATTTTACAGCCAAAAATCTAGAATTCCGCTCGATTCCTATATTTTCGTGTGCTATAGCCCACGCCTTCCGAGTGGGCTGGACCCCCGGACTCGGATCGCCAAATTTTTTTTCAGGCCATCAAATACGACCTAAAGAACCATAATCACTATCTCGCTATGACCGTTCCTCATTTTTTTGCGTTTCACGTCCCAAAAACTAGAATTCCTCCTGATTCCCATATTTTCATGTGCTATATCTCACACCTTCAAAGTGGGCCCGGGCCGCCCGGACCCGAATAGGCTAAAATTATATGTGCCATCAAATAAGACCTAAGGAACCATAGTCACCGCCCCCCTATGACCGTTCCTCGTTGTTTTGCGTTTTACGGCCAAAAAACTAGAATTCCGCCTGATTCCCACATTTTCGTGTGCTATAGCCCACGCCTTCCGAGTGGGCACGGGGCCCCCGGAACCGGATCGCCTACAATTTTTCCGGGCCATCAAATACGACCTAAGGAACAATATTCACCCCCCCTCCTTGACCGTTCCTCTTATTTTGTGTATTACGGCCAAAAAACTAGAATTCCACCCGATTCCCATATTTTCGTGTGCTATAGCCCACGCCTTTCGAGTGGGCCATGACCATTCCTCGCTTTTGGGGTTTTATAGTTAAAAAACAAGAATTTCGCCTGATTCCCATATTTTCGTGTGCTATAGCCCACGCCTTTCGCGTTTGCAGGGCCCCCCGGACTCGGATCGCCTAAAAAGTTTTCGGGCCATCAAATACGACCTAAAGAACCATAGTCACTGCCTTTCCATCACCGTTCCTTATTTATTTTGCATTTTACGGCCAAAAAACTAGAATTTCGCCTGATTCCCATATTTTCGTGTGCTATAGCCCACTCCTTCCGAATGAGCAGGGGCCCCCGGACCCGGATCGCCTAAAATTTTTTCAGACCACGAAATATGACCTATGGAACCATTGTCACCGCCTCGCCATGACCATTCCTCATTTTTTGTGTTTTACAGCCAAAAAACTAGAATTTTGCCTGATTCCCATATTTTCGTGTGCTATAGCCCACGCCTTCCGAGTGGGCACGGGCCCCCCGGAACCGGATCGTCTACAATTTTTCCCGGCCAACAAATATGACCTAAGGAACAATAGTCACTGCCCCGCCATAACCTTTCCTCTTTTTTTACGTTTTACGGCAAAAAAAATTAGAATTCCGCCCGATTTTCATATTTTTGTGTGGTATAGCCCATGCCTTTCAAGTGGGCAGGGCCCCCAGACTCGGATCGCCTAAAACATTTTCGGGCCATCAGATACGACCTAAAGAACTATAGTCACCGCCTCGCCATCAAAGTTCCTCATTTATTTTGCGTTTTACGACCAAAAAACTAGAATTCCGCCCGATTCCCATATGTTCGTGTGTTATAGCCCACGCCTTCCGAGTGGGTAGGGCCCCCTTGACCTGGAACGCCTAAAAAATTTTCAAGCCATGAAATTCGACCTAAGGAAATATAGTCACTGCCTCAACATGACCGTTCCTCATTTTTTGCATTTTACAGCCAAAAAACTAGAATTTCGCCCGATTCTCATATTTTTGTGTGCTATAGCCCATGCCTTCCGAGTGGGCTGGGCCCCCCGGACTCGGATCGCCTAAAGTTTTTTCGGGCCGTCAAATACGAACTAAAGAACCATAGTCATCACCTCTCCATGACCGTTCCTCATTGTTTTTGCGTTTTACAGTCAAAAAACTAGAATTCCGCCTTATTCCCATATTTTCGTGTGCTATAGCCCACACCTTCCGAGTGGGCCCGGGCGCCCTGACCCCGATCGCCTAAAATATTTTTGGGCCATCAAATATGACCTAAAGAACCATAGTCACCGCCTTGCCATGACCATTCGTCATTTGTTTTGTGTTTTACGGCCAAAAAACTAGAATTCCGCTTGATTCCCATATTTTCGTGTGCTATAGCCCACGCCTTCCGAGTAGGCCCGGGCCCCTCGGACCCATATCGCCTAAAATATTTCCAGGATTTCAAATACGACCTAAGGAACCATAGTCACCGTTCTTCATTATTTTGCGTTTTACGGCCAAAAAACTAGAATTTAGCCCGATTACCATATTTTTGGGTGCAATAGCCCACGCCTTTCGAGTGGGCCGGCCCCCCCGGACTCGTATCGCCTAAAACATTTTCGGGCCATCAAATAAAACCTAAAGAACCATAGTTACTGCCTCTCCATGACCGTTCCTCGTTTGTTTTGCATTTTACGGCCAAAAAACTAGAATTTCGTCCGATTCTCATATTTTCGTGTGCTATAGCCCACGCCTTGCGAGTGGGCTGGGCCCCCAGGACCCGGATCGCCTAAAATTTTTCCAGGCCACGAAATACGACCTAAGGAACCATAGACACCGCCTCGCCATGACCGTTCCTCATTTTTGTGCTTTACAGCCAAAAAACTAGAATTCCGCCCTATTCCCATATTTTCGTGTGCTACCCATGCCTTCCGAGTGGGCTGGGCAACCCGGACTCGGATCACCTAAATTTTTTTTGGGCCGACAAATACGACCTAACGAACCATAGTCACCACCTAACCATGACCGTTCCTCATTGTTTTTGCGTTTTACAGCCAAAAAACTAGAATTCCGCCTTATTCCCATATTTTCGTATGCTATAGCCCACCCCTTCCGAGTGGGCCCGGGCCCCTTGACCCTGATTGCCTAAAATGTTTTTGGGCCAGCAAATTCAATCTAAGGAACCAAAGTCATCGCCCCGCCATGAGCGTTCCTAATTGTTTTGTGTGTTACGGCCAAGAAACTAGAATTCCGCCCGATTCCCATATTTTCGTGTGCTATAGCCCACGTCTTTCGAGTGGGCCCGTGCCCCTCGGACCCCTACCGCCTAAAATTTTTCCAGGCCATCAAATACGACCTAAGGAACCATAGTCACTACACCACCATGAACGTTCCTCATATTTTTGCATTTTACGACCAAAAAACTAGAATTCATTCCGATTACCATATTTTCGTGTGCCGCCTTCCAATTGGATCGGGCCCCTCCAGACCCGGATCGCTTTTAATTTTTCCAAGCCATCAAGTACGACCTAAAGAACCATGGTCACCACCCCGTCATGACCGTTTCTCATTTGTTTTGCGTTTTATAGCCAAAAAACTAGAATTCCGCCCGATTCTCATATTTATCGTGTGCTATAGCCCACGCCTTCCGAGTGGGCACGGGCCCCCCGGAACCGGATTGCCTATAATTTTTCCGGTCCATCAAATACAACCTAAGGAACAATTGTCACCGCCCCGCCATGATCATTCCTCATGTTTTTGCGTTTTCCGACAAAAAATTAGAATTCCGCCTGATTCCCATATTTTCGTGTGCTATAGCCCACGCCTTCCGAGTTGGGTGGGCCCCCGGACTCGGATCGCCTAAAAATTTTTCGGGCAGTCAAATACGACCTAATGAACCATAGTCACCACCTCACCATGACCGTTCCTCATTGTTTTTGCGTTTTACAGCCAAAAAACTAGAATTCCGGCTTATTCCCATATTTTCGTGTGCTCCCCTTCCGAATGGGCCCGGGTCCCATGACCCCGATCGCCTAAAATGTTTTCGGGACATGAAATTCAATCTAAGGAACCATAGTCACCTCCCCGCCATGACCTTTCCTCGTTGTTTTGCATGTTACAGCCAAGAAACTAGAATTTCTCCCGATTCCCATATTTTCGTGTGCTATATCCCACGCCTTCTGAGTGGGCCTGGGCTGCCCGGACCCGAATAGCCTTAAATTTTTATGGGCTGTCAAATAAGACCTAAGGAACCATAGCCACCTCCCCTCCATGACCGTTCCTCGTTGTTTTGCCGTTTACGGCCAAAAAACCCGAATTCCGCCCGATTCCCATATTTTCATGTACTATAGCCCACGCCTTCCCTGTGGGCTGGATCGCCTAAAAAATTTTCGGGCCCTCAAATACGACTTAAAGAACCATAGTCACCACTTCGCCATGACCGTTCCTCATTTTTTACATTTTACACCCAAAAACATAGAATTTCACCCGATTTTCATATTTTTGTATGCTATAGCCCATGCCTTCCGAGTGGGCTAGGCCCCCCGGACTCGGATAGCCTAAATTTTTTTCGAGCCATCAAATACAACCTAAAGAACTGTAGTCACCACCTAGCCATGATCGTTCCTCATTTTGTTGCGTTTTACGGCCAAAAAACTAGAATTCAGCCCGATTACCATATTTTCGTGTGCCACCTTCCGAGTGGGTCGGGCCCCTCCAGACCTAGATCGCCTTAAATTTTTTTTCGGGCCATCATATATGATCTAAGGAACCATAGTCACCACCCCTCCAAGACCTTTCCTCGTCATTTTGCATTTTACGACCAAGAAACTAGAATTCCGCCAGATTCCCTTATTTTCGTGTGCTATATCCCACACCTTCTGAGTGGGCCCGGACCGCCTGGACCCGAATATCCTTAAATTTTTTTGGGCCATCAAATACGACCTAAGTAACCATAGTCATCGCCCCTCCATGACCGTTCCTCGTTGTTTTGCCTTTTACGGCCAAAAAACTAGAATTCCGCCCGATTCCCATATTTTCGTGTGCTATAGCCCACACCTTACGAGTGGACACGGCCCCCCCGGAACCAGATCACCTACAATTGTTCCGGGCCATCAAATACAACCTAAGGAACAATAGTCAGCACCCCGCCATGACCGTTCCTCTTGTTTTATGTATTACGGTCAAAAACTAGAATTTCGCCCGATTCCCATATTTTCGTGTGCTTTAGCCCACGCCTTTCGAGTGGGCTGGGCCCCCAAACTCGGATCACCTAAAAAAAATTCGGGCCATCAAATGCAACCTAAAGAGCCATAGTTACTGCCTCACCATGACCGTTCCTCGTTTGTTTTGCATTTTACAGTAAAAAAACTAAAATTCTGCCCTTTTCCCATATGTTCATGTGTTATAGCCCATGTCTTTCGAGTGGGTAGCCCCCCGCCCCCCCCGGACCCAGATCGCCTAAAAATTTTAAAGTCCATGAAATATGATCTAAGGAACCATAGTCACTGCCTCACCATGGTCGTTCCTCATTTTTTGCATTTTACAGCCAAAAAACTAGAATTCCGCCCGATTCCCATATTTTCGTGTGCTATAGCCCACGCCTCCGAGTGGGCTGGGCCCCCGGACTCGGATCACCTAAAATTTTTTTGGGCCATCAAATACGACCTAAAGAACCATAGTCACCACCTCGCCATGACCGTTCCTCATTGTTTTTGCATTTTACAGCCAAAAAACTAGAATTCCGGCTTATTCCCATATTTTCGTGTGCTACAACCCACGCCTTCCAAGTGGGCACGGCCCCCTGACCCCGATCGCCTAAACTTTTTCCGGGCCATCAAATTCGACCTAAGAAACCATAGTCACTGCCCCGCCATGACCGTTCCTCATTTTTTTGCATGTTACGGCCAAGAAACTAGAATTCCGCCGGATTCCCATATTTCGTGTGTTATAGCCCATGCCTTCCGAGTGGATCATGGCCGACCAGACTCTGATCGCCTATAAAAATTTTGGTCTATCAAATACGACCTAAAGAACCGTAGTCACGGCCTTGCAATGACCGTTCCTCGTTTTTTTGCGTTTTACGGCCAAAAAACTAGAATTCCGCCCGATTCCCACATTTTCGTGTGCTAGCCCACGCCTTTCGAGTGGGCTGGGCCCCCCGGACTCGGATACGACCTAAAGAACCATAGTAACCGCCTCGCCATGACCGTTCCTCATTTGTTTTGCATTTTACGGCCAAAAAACTAGAATTCCGTCTGATTCTCATATTTTCGTGTACTATAGCCCACCCCTTCCGAGTGGGCCCGGGCCCCCTGATCCCGATCGCCTAAAATGTTTTCGGGCCATCAAATTCAATCTAAGGAACAATAGTCACTGCTCCGCCATGAGATTTCCTCGTTGTTTTGTGTGTTACGGCCAAGAAACTAGAATTCCGCCCGATTCCCATATTTTCGTGTGCTATAGCCCACGCCTTCCGAGTGGGCTTGTGCCCCTCCGACCCGTACCGCCTAAAATTTTTCCAGGCCATCAAATACGACCTAAGGAACCATAGTAACTGCCCCACAATGACCGTTCCTCATGTTTTTTGCGTTTTACGACCAAAAAACTAGAATTCAACCCGATTACCATATTTTGGTGTGCCGCCTTCCGATTGGGTCGTGCCCCTCCAGACCCGGATCGCCTTTAATTTTTCCAGGCCATCAAATACGACCTAAAGAACCATGGTCACCACCCCATCATGATCGTTTCTCATTTTTTTTTGCGTTTTTTAGCGAAAAAACTAGAATTCCGCACGATTCTCATATTTTCGTGTGCTATAGCCCACGCCTTCCGAGTGGGCACGGCCCCCCCGGAACCGGATCGCCTATTATTTTCCGGACCATCAAATACGACCTAAGGAACAATAGTCATAGCCCCTCCATGATCGTTCCTCATGTTTTTGCGTTTCCCGACAAAAAACTAGAATTCCGCCCAATTCCCATATTTTCATGTGCTATAGCCCACGCCTTCCGAGTGGGGTGGGCCCCCGGACTCGGATCGCCTAAAAAATTTTCGGGCATTCAAATACGACCTAAAGAACCATAGTCACCACCTCACCATGATTGTTCCTCATTGTTTTTGCGTTTTACAGCCAAAAAACTAGAATTCCGGCTTATTCCCATATTTTCGTGTGCTATAGCCCACCCCTTTCGAGTGGGCCCGGGCCCCCTGACCCCGATCGCCTAAAATGTTTTCGGGACATCAAATTCAATCTAAGGAACCATAGTCACCGCCCCACCATGAGCGTTCCTCGTTGTTTTGCATGTTACAGCCAAGAAACTAGAATTCCTCTCGATTCCCATATTTTCGTGTGCTATATCCCACGCCTTTTGAGTGGGCCTGGGCCGCCCGGACCCGAATAACCTTAAATTTTTATGGGCCGTCAAATATGACCTAAGGAACCATAGACACCACCCCGCCATGACCGTTCCTCGTTGTTTTGCCTTTTATGGCCAAATAACCCGAATTTCGCCTGATTCCCATATTTTCATGTGCTATAACCCACGCCTTCCCTGTAGGCTCGGGCCCCCGGACTCGGATCGACTAAAAATTTTTCAGGCCGTCAAATACGACCTAAAGAACCATAGTCACCACCTCGCCATCACCGTTCCTCATTTTTTGCATTTTACAACCAAAAACATAGAATTTCGCCCGATTCTCATATTTTTGTATGCAATACCCCATGCCTACCGAGTGGGCTAGCCCCCCCGGACTCGGATAGCCTAAAATATTTTTGGGCCATCAAATACAACCTAAAGAACTATAGTCACCACCTACCCATGATCGTTCCTCATTTTGTTGCATTTTACGGCCAAAAAATTAGAATTCAGCCTGATTACCATATTTTCGTGTGCCACCTTCCGAGTGGGTCGGGCCCCTCCAGGCCTGGATCGCCTTAAATTTTTTCGGGCCATCAAATATGATCTAAGGAACCATAGTCACCGCCCCTCCATGAACGTTCCTCGTCGTTTTGCATTTTACGACCAAGAAACTAGAATTCCGCCAGATTCCCTTATTTTCGTATGCTATATCCCACACCTTCTGAGTGGGCCCGGACCGCCCGGACCCGAATATCCTTAAATTTTTATGGGCCATCAAATACGACCTAAGGAACCATAGTCATCGCCCCGCCATGACCGTTCCTCGTTGTTTTGCCTTTTACGGCCAAAAAACTAGAATTCCACCCGATTTCCATAATTTCGTGTGCTATAGCCCACGCCTTCCGAGTGGACACGGGCCCCCCGAAATCGGATCGCCTACAATTTTTTCGGGCCATCAAATACAACCTAAGGAACAATAGTCACCACCCCACCATGACCGTTCCTCTTGTTTTGCGTATTACGGCCAAAAAACTAGAATTTCGCCCGATTCCCATATTTTCGTGTGTTGTAGCCCACGCCTTTCGAGTGGGCTGGCCCCCCCGGAATCGTATCGCCTAAAATTTTTTCGGGCCATCAAATACAACCTAAAGAACCATAGTTACTGCCTCGCCATGACCGTTCCTCGTTTGTTTTGCGTTTTACGGCAAAAAAACTAAATTCCGCCCTTTTCCCATATGTTCGTGTGCTATAGCCCACGTCTTTCGAGTGGGCAGGGCCCCCCGGACCCGGATCGCCTAAAATTTTTCAAGTCCATGAAATACGACTTAAGGAACCATAGTCACTGCCTCGCCATGACCGTTCCTCATTTTTTGCGTTTTACAGCCAAAAAACTAGAATTCCGCCCGATTCTCATATTTTCGTGTGCTATAGCTCACGCCTTCCGAGTGGGCTGGGCCCCCGGACTAGGATCGCCTAAAAAATTTTCGGGCCGTCAAATACGACCTAAAGAACCATAGTTACCACCTCGCCATGACCGTTCCTCATTGATTTTGCGTTTTACGACCAAAAAACTAGAATTCTGCCTTATTCCCATATTTTCGTGTGCTATAGCCCACGCCTTCCGAATAGGCCCGTCCCCCCTGACCCCGATCGCCTAAACTTTTTCCGGGCCATCAAATTCGACCTAAGAAACCATAGTCACCTCCCCGCCATGACCATTCCTCGTTGTTTTGCATCTTACGGCCAAGAAACTAAAATTTCGCCCGATTCTCATATTTTCGTGTGTTATATAGCCCATGCCTTCCGAGTGGATCCGGGCCGCCCGGACTCTGATCGCCTAAAATTTTTTTGGGCTATCAAATATAACCTAATGAACCATAGTCACCTCCTCGCCATGACCGTTCCTCGTTGTTTTGCATTTTACGGCAATAAAACTTGAATTCTGCCCGATTCCCATATTTTCGTGTGCTATCCCACACCTTTCGAGTGGGCCGGAACCCCCAGACTCGGATCGCCTAAATTTTTTTCGGGCCATAAAATATGACCTAAACAACCATAGTCATCGCCTCGCTATGACCGTTCCTCGTTTCTTTTGCATTTTACGGCCAAAAAACTAGAATTCCATTCCAATTCTCATATTTTCGTGTGTTATAGCCCACGCCTTCCGAGTGGGCAGGGCCCCCAGGACCCGGATCGCTTAAATTTTTCCAGGCTACAAAATACGACCTAAGGAAGCATAGTCACCTCCTCGCCATGACCGTTCCTCATTTTTTACGTTTTATAGCCAAAAAACTAGAATTCCGCCCTATTCCCATATTTTCGTGTGCTACCCACGCCTTCCGAGTGGGCAAGGCCCCCCGGACTCGAATCGCCTAAAATTGTTTTGGGCCGTCAAATACACCCTAAAGAACCATAGTCACCACCTTACCATGACCGTTCCTCATTTTGTTTGCGTTTTACAGCCAAAAAACTAGAATTCCGCCTTATTCCCATATTTTCGTTTGCTATAGCCCACCCCTTCCAAGAAGGCCCGGGGCCCCTGACCCAGATCGCCTAAAATGTTTTCGGGCCATCAAATTCAATCTAAGGAACCATAGTCACCGCCCCTCCATGAGCGTTCCTCGTTGTTTTTTGTGTTACGGCTAAGAAACTAGAATTCCGCCCGATTCCCATATTTTCGTGTGCTATACCCCACGCCTTCCGAGTGGGCCTGTGCCCCTCGGACCCCTACCGCCTAAAATTTTTCCAGGCCATCAAATACGACCTAAGGAACCATAGTCACTGCCCCACCATGACCGTTCCTCATGTTTTTGCGTTTTACGACCAAAAAACTAGAATTCAGCCCGATTACCATATTTTCGTGTGCCGCCTTCCGATTGGGTCGGGCCCCTCCAGACCCGGATCGCCTTTAATTTTTCCAGGCCATCAAATACGACCTAAGGAACCATGGTCACCACCCCATCATGATCGTTTCTCATTTTTTTTGCATTTTTAGCGAAAAAACTAGAATTCCGCACGATTCTCATATTTTCGTGTGCTATAGCCCACGCCTTCCGAGTGGGCACGGCCCCCCCGGAACCGGATCGCCTATTATTTTCCGGACCATCAAATACGACCTAAGGAACAATATTCATAGCCCCTCCATGATCGTTCCTCATGTTTTTGCGTTTCCCGACAAAAAACTAGAATTCCGCCCAATTCCCATATTTTCATGTGCTATAGCCCACGCCTTTCGAGTGGGGTGGGCCCCCGGACTCGGATCACCTAAAAAATTTTCGGGCATTCAAATACGACCTAAGGAAGCATAGTCACCTCCTCGCCATGACCGTTCCTCATTTTTTACGTTTTATAGCCAAAAAACTAGAATTCCGCCCTATTCCCATATTTTCGTGTGCTACCCACGCCTTCCGAGTGGGCAAGGCCCCCCGGACTCGAATCGCCTAAAATTGTTTTGGGCCGTCAAATACACCCTAAAGAACCATAGTCACCACCTTACCATGACCGTTCCTCATTTTGTTTGCGTTTTACAGCCAAAAAACTAGAATTCCGCCTTATTCCCATATTTTCGTTTGCTATAGCCCACCCCTTCCAAGTAGGCCCGGGCCCCCTGACCCAGATCGCCTAAAATGTTTTCGGGCCATCAAATTCAATCTAAGGAACCATAGTCACCGCCCCGCCATGAGCGTTCCTCGTTGTTTTTTGTGTTACGGCTAAGAAACTAGAATTCCGCCCGATTCCCATATTTTCGTGTGCTATACCCCACGCCTTCCGAGTGGGCCTGTGCCCCTCGGACCCCTACCGCCTAAAATTTTTCCAGGCCATCAAATACGACCTAAGGAACCATAGTCACTGCCCCACCATGACCGTTCCTCATGTTTTTGCGTTTTACGACCAAAAAACTAGAATTCAGCCCGATTACCATATTTTCGTGTGCCGCCTTCCGATTGGGTCGGGCCCCTCCAGACCCGGATCGCCTTTAATTTTTCCAGGCCATCAAATACGACCTAAGGAACCATGGTCACCACCCCATCATGATCGTTTCTCATTTTTTTGCGTTTTTTAGCGAAAAAACTAGAATTCCGCACGATTCTCATATTTTCGTGTGCTATAGCCCACGCCTTCCGAGTGGGCACGGCCCCCCCGGAACCGGATCGCCTATTATTTTCCGGACCATCAAATACGACCTAAGGAACAATATTCATAGCCCCTCCATGATCGTTCCTCATGTTTTTGCGTTTCCCGACAAAAAACTAGAATTCCGCCCAATTCCCATATTTTCATGTGCTATAGCCCACGCCTTTCGAGTGGGGTGGGCCCCCGGACTCGGATCACCTAAAAAATTTTCGGGCATTCAAATACGACCTAAAGAACCATAGTCACCACCTCACCATGATTGTTCCTCATTGTTTTTGCGTTTTACAGCCAAAAAACTAGAATTCCGGCTTATTCCCATATTTTCGTGTGCTATAGCCCACCCCTTTCGAGTAGGCCCGGGCCCCCTGACCCCGATCGCCTAAAATGTTTTCGGGACATCAAATTCAATCTAAGGAACCATAGTCACCGCCCCACCATGAGCGTTCCTCGTTGTTTTGCATGTTACAGCCAAGAAACTAGAATTCCTCCCGATTCCCATATTTTTGTGTGCTATATCCCACGCCTTCTGAGTGGGCCTGGGCCGCCCGGACCCGAATAACCTTAAATTTTTATGGGCCGTCAAATATGACCTAAGGAACCATAGACACCACCCCGCCATGACCGTTCCTCGTTGTTTTCCCTTTTACGGCCAAATAACCCGAATTTCGCCTGATTCCCATATTTTCATGTGCTATAACCCACGCCTTCCCTGTAGGCTCGGCCCCCCGGACTCGGATCGCCTAAAATTTTTTCGGGCCGTCAAATACGACCTAAAGAACCCTAGTCACCACCTCGCCATCACCGTTCCTCATTTTTTGCATTTTACAACCAAAAACATAGAATTTCGCCCGATTCTCATATTTTTGTATGCAATACCCCATGCCTACCGAGTGGGCTAGGCCCCCCGGACTCGGATAGCCTAAAATATTTTTGGGCCATCAAATACAACCTAAAGAACTATAGTCACCACCTACCCATGATCGTTCCTCATTTTGTTGCATTTTACGGCCAAAAAACTAGAATTCAGCCTGATTACCATATTTTCGTGTGCCACCTTCCGAGTGGGTCGGGCCCCTCCAGGCCTGGATCGCCTTAAATTTTTTCGGGCCATCAAATATGATCTAAGGAACCATAGTCACCGCCCCTCCATGAACGTTCCTCGTCGTTTTGCATTTTACGACCAAGAAACTAGAATTCCGCCAGATTCCCTTATTTTCGTATGCTATATCCCACACCTTCTGAGTGGGCCCGGACCGCCCGGACCCGAATATCCTTAAATTTTTATGGGCCATCAAATACGACCTAAGGAACCATAGTCATCGCCCCGCCATGACCATTACTCGTTGTTTTGCCTTTTACGGCCAAAAAACTAGAATTCCACCCGATTTCCATAATTTCGTGTGCTATAGCCCACGCCTTCCGAGTGGACACGGGCCCCCCAAAATCGGATCGCCTACAATTTTTTCGGGCCATCAAATACAACCTAAGGAACAATAGTCACCACCCCACCATGACCGTTCCTCTTGTTTTGCGTATTACGGCCAAAAAACTAGAATTTCGCCCGATTCCCATATTTTCGTGTGTTGTAGCCCACGCCTTTCGAGTGGGCCGGCCCCCCCGGAATCGTATCGCCTAAAAATTTTTCGGGCCATCAAATACAACCTAAAGAACCATAGTTACTGCCTCGCCATGACCGTTCCTCGTTTGTTTTGCGTTTTACGGCAAAAAAACTAAATTCCGCCCTTTTCCCATATGTTCGTGTGCTATAGCCCACGTCTTTCGAGTGGGCAGGGCCCCCCGGACCCGGATCGCCTAAAATTTTTCAAGTCCATGAAATACGACTTAAGGAACCATAGTCACTGCCTCGCCATGACCGTTCCTCATTTTTTGCGTTTTACAGCCAAAAAACTAGAATTCCGCCCGATTCTCATATTTTCGTGTGCTATAGCTCACGCCTTCCGAGTGGGCTGGGCCCCCGGACTAGGATCGCCTAAAAAATTTTCGGGCCGTCAAATACGACCTAAAGAACCATAGTTACCACCTCGCCATGACCGTTCCTCATTGATTTTGTGTTTTACGACCAAAAAACTAGAATTCTGCCTTATTCCCATATTTTCATGTGCTATAGCCCACGCCTTCCGAATGGGCCCGTCCCCCCTGACCCCGATCGCCTAAACTTTTTCCGGGCCATCAAATTCGACCTAAGAAACCATAGTCACCTCCCCGCCATGACCATTCCTCGTTGTTTTGCATCTTACGGCCAAGAAACTAGAATTCCGCCCGATTCTCATATTTTCGTGTGTTATGTAGCCCATGCCTTTCGAGTGGATCCGGGCCGCCCGGACTCTGATCGCCTAAAATTTTATTGGGCTATCAAATATAACCTAACGAACCATAGTCACCACCTCGCCATGACCGTTTCTCATTGTTTTGCATTTTACGGCAAAAAAACTAGAATTCCGCCCGATTCCCATATGTTCGTGTGCTATCCCACACCTTTCGAGTGGGCCGGAACCCCCAGACTCAGATCGCCTAAATTTTTTTTGGGCCATAAAATACGACCTAAACAACCATAGTCATCGCCTCGCTATGACCGTTCCTTGTTTCTTTTGGCCAAAAAACTAGAATTCCGCCTTATTCCCATATTTTCGTTTGCTATAGCCCACCCCTTCCAAGTAGGCCCGGGCCCCCTGACCCAGATCGCCTAAAATGTTTTCGGGCCATCAAATTCAATCTAAGGAACCATAGTCACCGCCCCGCCATGAGCGTTCCTCGTTGTTTTTTGTGTTACGGCTAAGAAACTAGAATTCCGCCCGATTCCCATATTTTCGTGTGCTATACCCCACGCCTTCCGAGTGGGCCTGTGCCCCTCGGACCCCTACCGCCTAAAATTTTTCCAGGCCATCAAATACGACCTAAGGAACCATAGTCACTGCCCCACCAATACCGTTCCTCATGTTTTTGCGTTTTACGACCAAAAAACTAGAATTCAGCCCGATAACCATATTTTCGTGTGCCGCCTTCCGATTGGGTCGGGCCCCTCCAGACCCGGATCACCTTTAATTTTTCCAGGCCATCAAATACGACCTAAGGAACCATGGTCACCGCCCCGTCATGACGTTTCTAGTTTTTTTGCATTTTATATCCAAAAAACTAGAATTCCGCCCGATTCTCATATTTTCATGTGCTATAGCCCACGCCTTCCGAGTGGGCACCGGCCCCCCGAAACCGGATCGCCTATAATTTTTCCGGGCCATCAAATACGACCTAAGGAACAATAGTCACCGCCCTGCCATGATCGTTCCTCATGTTTTTGCATTTTCCGACAAAAAACTAGAATTCCGCTCGATTCCCACATTTTCGTGTGCTATAGCTCACGCCTTTCGAGTGGGATGGGCCCCAGGACTCGGATCGCCTAAAAGATTTTTGGACAGTCAAATACGACCTAAAAAACCATAGTCACCACCTCACCATGACCGTTCCTCATTGTTTTTGCGTTTTACAGCCAAAAAACTAGAATTCCGGCTTATTCCCATATTTTCGTGTGCTATACCCCTTCCGAGTGGGCCCAGGCCCCGTGACCCCGATCGCCTAAAATGTTTTAGGGCCATCAAATTCAATATAAGGAACCATAGTCACCGCCCCGCCATGAGCGTTCCTCGTTGTTTTGCGTGTTACGGCCAAGAAACTTGGATTCCGCCCGCCCGATTCCCATATTTTCGTGTGCTATATCCCACGCCTTCTGAGTGGGCCTGGGCTGCCAGGACCCGAATAGCCTAAAATTTTTATGGGCCGTCAAATATGACCTAAGGAACCATAGCCACCATCCCGCCATGACCGTTACTCATGTTTTTGCGTTTTACGGCCAAAAAACTACAATTTCGCCCGATTACCATATTTTCGTGTGTCGCCTTCCGATTTGGTCGGGCCCCTCCAGACCCGGATTGCCTTTAATTTTACAGGACATCAAATACGACCTAAGGAACCATGGTCACTACCTCTTCATGACCGTTTCTCGTTTTTTTTTTGCGTTTTATAGCTAAAACACTAGAATTCCGCCCGATTCTCATATTTTCGTGTGCTATAGCCCACGCCTTACGAGTGGGCACGGGCCCCCCGGAACCGGATCGCCTATAATTTTTCCGGGCCATGATTTATGGCCTAAAGAAAAATAGTCATCGCCCCGCCATGATCGTTCCTCATGTTTTTGCGTTTTCCGACAAAAAACTAGAATTCCGCTCGATTCCCATATTTTCGTGTGCTAGCCCACGCCTTCCGAGTGGGGTGGGCCCCCGGACTCGGATCACCTAAAAAATTTTCGGGCAATCAAATACAACATAAAGAACCATAGTCACCACCTCACCATGACCGGTCCTCATTGTTTTTGTGTTTTACAGCCAAAAAATTAGAATTCCAACTTATTCCTGTATTTCCGTGTACTATACCACCCCTTCCGAGTGGGCCCGGGCCCCCTGACCCCGATCGCCTAAAATGTTTTCGGGCCATCAAATTCAACATAAGGAACTATAGTCACTGCCCTGCCATGAGCGTTCGTCGTTGTTTTGCGTGTTACGGCCAAGAAACTAGAATTCCGCTCGATTCCTATATTTTCGTGTGCTATAGCCCACGCCTTCCGAGTGGGCACGTGCCCCTCGGACCCCTACCGCCTAAAATTTTTCCAGGCCATCAAATACGACCTAAGGAACCATAGTCACTGCCCCACCATGACCGTTCCTCATGTTTTTGCGTTTTACGACCAAAAAACTAGAATTCAGCCCGATTACCATATTTTCGTGTGCCGCCTTCCGATTGAGTTGGGCCCCTCCAAACCCAGATCACCTTTAATTTTTCCAGGCCATCAAATACGACCTAAGGAACCATGGTCACCTCCCCATTATGACCATTTCTCGTTTTTGTGCGTTTTATAGCCAAAAAACTAGAATTTTGCCCGATTCTCATATTTTCGTGTGCTATAGCCCACGCCTTCCGAGTGGGCACGGGCCCCCCGGAACCAGATCTCCTATAATTTTTTCGGGCCATCAAATACGACCTAAGGAACAATAGTCACCGCCCCGCCATGATCGTTCCTCATGTTTTTGCATTTTCCGACAAAAAACTAGAATTCCGTCCGATTCCCATATTTTCGTGTGTTATAGCCCAAACCTTCCGAGTGGGGTGGGACCCTGGACTCGGATCGCATAAAAAAATTTCGGTCAGTCAAATACGACCTAAAGAACCATGGTCACCACCTCACCATGACCGTTCCTCATTATTTTTACGTTTTACAGCCAAAAAATTAGAATTCCAGCTTATTCCCATATTTTCGTGTGCTATAGCCCACTTCTTCCGAGTGGGCTCGGGCCCCCTGACCCCGATCGCCTAAAATGTTTTCGGGCCATCAAATTCAATCTAAGGAACCATAGTCACCGCCCCGCCATGAGCGTTCCTCGTTGTTTTGCGTGTTACGGCTAAGAAACTAGAATTCCTCCCGATTCCCATATTTTCGTGTGCTAGCCCACGCCTTCCGAGTGGGCCCGTGCCCCTCGGACCACTACCGCCTAAAAAATTTTCAGGCCATCAAATATGACCTAAGGAACCATAGTCACTGCACCACCATGATCGTTCCTCATGTTTTTGCATTTTACGGACAAAAAACTAGAATTTAGCCCGATTACCATATTTTCGTGTGCCGCCTTCCGATTGGGTTGGGCCCCTCCAGACCCGGATCGCCTTTAATTTTACAGGCCATCAAATACGACCTAATTAACCATGGTCACTACCCCGTCAAGACCGTTTCTCGTTTTTTTGCGTTTTATAGCTAAAACACTAGAATTCCCCCCGATTCTCATATTTTCGTGTGCTATAGCCCACGCCTTACGAGTGGGCACGGGCCCCCCGGAACCGGATCGCCTATAATTTTTCCGGGCCATGATTTACGGCCTAAATAACAATAGTCATCACCCCGCCATGATCGTTCCTCATGTTTTTGCGTTTTCCGACAAAAAACTAGAATTCCGCTCGATTCCCATATTTTCGTGTGCTAGCCCACGCCTTCCGAGTGGGGTGGGCCCCCAGACTCGGATCACCTAAAAAGTTTTCAGGCAATCAAATACAACCTAAAGAACCATAGTCACCACCTCACCATGACCGGACCTCATTGTTTTTGTGTTTTACAGCCAAAAAACTAGAATTCCAACTTATTCCTGTATTTCCGTGTGCTATACCACCCCTTCCGAGTGGGCCCGGGCCCCCTGACCCCGATCGCCTAAAATGTTTTCGGGCCATCAAATTCAATCTAAGGAACCATAGTCAGTGCCCTGCCATGAGCATTCCTCGTTGATTTGCGTGTTACGGCCAAGAAACTAGAATTCCGCTCGATTCCTATATTTTCGTGTGCTATAGCCCACGCCTTCCGAGTGGGCCCGTGCCCCTCGGACCATCAAATACGACCTAAGGAACCATATTCACTGCCCCACCATGACCGTTCCTCATGTTTTTGCATTTTACGGCCAAAAAACTAGAATTCAGCCCGATTACCATATTTTCGTGTGCCGCCTTCCGATTGGGTCGGGCCCCTCTAGACCCGGATTGCCTTTAATTTTTACAGGCCATCAAATACGACCTAAGGAACCATGGTCACCACCCTGTCATGACCGTATCTCGTTTTTTTGCGTTTTATAGCCAAAAAACTAGAATTTTGTCCGATTCTCATATTTTCGTGTGCTATAACCCACGCCTTCCGAGTGGGGTGGGCCCCCGGACTCGGATCGCCTAAAAACTTTTCCGGCAGTCAAATACGACCTAAAGAACCATAGTCACCACCTCACCATGACCGTTCCTCATTGTTTTTATGTTTTACAGCCAAAAAACTAGAATTCCTGCTTATTCCCATATTTTCGTGTGCTATAGCCCACCCTTTCTGAGTGACCCGAGCCCCCTGACGCCGATCGCCTAAAATATTTTCGGGCCATCAAATTCAATCTAAGGAACCATATTCATTGCCCTTCCATGAGCGTTCCTTGTTGTTTTGCGTGTTACAGCCAAGAAACTAGAATTTCGCCTGATTCACATATTTTCGTGTGCTATATAGCCCACGCCTTCCGAGTGGGCCCGTGCCCCTCGGACCCCTACCGCCTAAAATATTTCCAGGCCATCAAATATGACCTAAGGAACCATAGTCACTACCCCACCATGACCATTCCTCATGTTTTTGCGTTTTATGGCCAAAAAACTAGAATTCAGCCCGATTACCATATTTTCGTGTGCCGCCTTCCGATTGGGTCGGGCCACTCCAGACCCGGATCGCCTTTAATTTTTCCAGGCCATCAAATACGACCTAAGGAACCATGGCCATCGCCCCGTCATGACCGTTTCTCGCTTTTTTGCATTTTATAGCCAAAGAACTAGAATTCCGCCCGATTCTCATATTTTCATGTGCTATAGCCAACGCCTTCCGAGTGGGGCACGGGCCCCCTGGAACTAGATCGCCTATAATTTTTGCAGGCCATCAAATACGACCTAAATAACAATAGTCACCGCCCCGCCATGATCGTTCCTCATGTTTTTGCGTTTTCCGACAAAAAACTAGAATTCCGCCCGATTCCCATATTTTCATGTGCTATAGCCCACGCCTTCCGAGTGGGGTGGGCCCCCGAACTCGGATCGCCTAAAAATTTAACGGGCAGTCAAATACGACCTAAAGAACCATAGTCACCACTTCACCATGACCGTTCCTCATTGTTTTTGCGTTTTACAGTCAAAAAACTAGAATTCCGGCTTATTCCCATATTTTCGTGTGCTATAGCCCACCCCTTCCGAGTGGGCCCGGGCCCCCTGACCCCGATCGCCTAAAATATTTTCAGGTCATCAAATTCAATCTAAGGAACCATAGTCACCGCCCCGCCATGAGCGTTCCTCGTTGTTTTGCGTGTTACTGCCAAGAAACTAGAATTCCGCCTGATTCTCATATTTTCATGTGTTGTAGCCCACGCCTTCCGAGCGGGCCTGTGTCCCTCGGACCCCTACCGCCTAAAAATTTTCCAGGCCATCAAATACGACCTATGTAACCATAGTCACTGCCCCACTATTACCGTTCCTCATGTTTTTGCGCTTTACGGCCAAAAAACTAGAATTCAACCCGATTACCATATTTTCGTGTGCCGCCTTCCGATTGGGTCGGGGCCCTCCAGAACCGGATCGCATTTAATTTTACAGGCCATCAAATACGATCTAAGGAACCATGGTCACCGCCGCGTCATGACCGTTTCTCATTTTTTTGCATTTTATAGCCAAAGAACTAGAATTCCGCCCGATTCTCATATTTTCGTGTGCTATAGCCAACGCCTTCCGAGTGGGCACGGTCCCCCCGGAACCGGATCGCCTATAATTTTTCTGGGCCATCAAATACGACCTAAGGAACAATAGTCACCACCCCGCCATGACCGTTCCTCATGTTTTTGCGTTTTCCGACAAAAAACTAGAATTCCGCCCGATTCCCATATTTTCGTGTGCTATGCCAACGCCTTCCGAGTGCGCCAAGGCCCCCGGACCCTGATCCCCTAAAACTTTTCAGGGCAATGAAATACGATCTAAGGATCCATAGTTTACCGCTCCGCCATTACCGTTCTTCATATTTTTGCGTTTTACGGCCGAGAAACTAGAATTCCACCCGATTCCCATATTTTCGTGTGCTATATTGCACGCCATCTAAGTGGGCCTGGGCCGCCTGGACCCGAATAGCCTTAAATTGTTATGGGCCATCAACTACGACCAAAGGAACCATAGCCACTGCCACTCCATGACTCTTCCTCGTTGCTTTGCCATTTACGACCAAAAAACTAGAATTCCGCCTGATTCCCATATTTTCGTGTTCTATAGCCCACGCCTTCCGAATGGGCAAGGGCCCCCCGAAACCGGATCACCTACAATTTTTTCGGGCCATCAAATATGACGTAAGGAACAATAGTCACCGCCTTGCCATGGGCGTTCCTCATTTTTTGCGTTTTACGGCCGAAAAACTAGAATTCCGCCCGATTCCCATATTTTCGTGTGCTATAGCTTACGCCTTTCGAGTGGGCCGGGCCCCCGAACTCGGATCGCCTAAAAAAATTTTGGGCCATCAAATACGACCTAAAGAACCATAGTCACCACCTCGCCATCACCGTTCCTCATTTATTTTGCGTTTTACGGCCAAAAAACTAGAATTTCGCCCGATTCCCATATTTTCGTGTGCTATAGCCCACGACTTTCAAGTGGGCCCGGCCCCCCGGACTCGGATCACCAAAATTATTTTGGGCCATCAAATACGACCTAAAGAACTATAGTCACCGGATCTCCATCACCATTTCTCATTTATATTGCGTTTTACGGCAAAAAAACAAGAAGTCCGCCCAATTCTTATATGTTCGTGTGCTATAGCCCACGCCTTCCGAGTGGGCAGGGCCCCCCGGACCCGGATCGCCTAAAATTTTTCCAGGCCATGAAATACGACCTATGGAACTATAGTCACCACTTTGCCATGACCGTTCCTCATTTTTTGTGTTTTACAGCCAAAAAACTAGAATTCCGCCTGATTCCCATATTTTCGTGTGCTATAGCCCACGCCTTCCTAGTGGGCTGGGCCCCCCAGACTCGGATCGCCTAAAAAATTTTCCGAAAACCGTCAAATACGACCTAAAAAACCATAGTCACCACCTCGCCATGATAGTTCCTCATTTTTTGCGTTTTACAGCCAAAAAACTAGAATTCCGCCCGATTCCCATATTTTCGTGTGCTATAGCCCACACCTACCGAGTGGGTTGGGCCCCCCGGACTCGGATCGACTAAAAATTTTTCGGGCCGACAAATATGACCTAAAGAACCATAGTCACCACCTCGACATGACCGTTCCTAATTTTTTTGCGTTTTACGGCCAAAAAACCAGAATTCAGCCCGATTACCATATTTTCGTGTGCCACCTTCCGAGTGGGTCGGGCCCCTCCAGACTCGGATCGCCTTAAATTTTTTCAGGCCATCAAATATGAACGAAGGAACCACAGTCACCATCCCACCATGATCGTTCCTTGTTGTTTTGCGTTTTACGACCAAGAAACTAAAATTCTGCCTGATTCCCATATTTTCGTGTGCTACATCCCACACCTTCTGAGTGGGCCCGGGCCGCCCGGACCCGAATAGCTTTAAATTTTTATGGGCCATAAAATACGACCTAAGGAACCATAGTGACCGCCCCGCCATGACCGTTCCTCATTGTTTTGCGTTTTACGGCCAAAAACTAGAATTCTGCCCGATTCCCATATTTTCGCGTGCTATAAGCCCACGCCTTCCCAGTGGGCCCGGGCCTCTCGGACCCCTACCGCCTAAAAATTTTCTAGGCCATCAAATATGACCTAAGGAACCATAGTCACCGTCCCACCGTCACTGCCCCTCTATGACCGTTCCTCGTTGTTTTGCATTTTATGGCCAAAAAACTAGAATTCCGCCCGATTCTCATATTTTCGTGTGCTATGGCCCATGCCTTCCGAGTGGGCACGGGCCCCCCGGAACAGGATCGCCTATAATTTGTCCGGGACATCAAATACAACCTAAGGAACAATAGTCACCGCCTTGCCATGACCGTTCCTCTTTGTTTTTCCTTTTACGGCCAAAAAACTAGAATTCCGCCTGATTCCCATATTTTCATGTGCTATAGCCCACGCCATCCGAGTGGGCAAGGGCCCCCCAGAACCGGATCGCCTATAATTTTTTCGGGCCATCAAATATGACGTAAGGAACAATAGTCACCACCATGCCATGACTGTTCCTCGTTTTTGCGTTTTACGGCCTAAAAACTAGAATTCGCCCAATTCCTATATTTTCGTGTGCTATAGCCCACGCCTTTTGAGTGGGCCGGGCCCCCCGGACTCGGATCGCCTAAAACCTTTTCGGGCCATTAAATACAACCTAAAGAACCATAGTCACTGCCTCGCCATCACCATTCCTCGTTTGTTTTGCATTTTACGGCCAAAAAAATAGAATTCCGCCCGATTCTCATATGTTCATGTGCTATAGCCCAAGCCTTCCGAGTGGGCAGGGCCCCCAGACCCGGATCACCTAAAATTTTTCCAAGCCATGAAATACGACCTAAGGATCTATAGTCACCGCCTTGCCATGGGCGTTCCTCATTTTTTGCGTTTTACAACCAAAAAACTAGAATTTCGCCCGATTCTTATATTTTCGTGTGCTATAGCCCACGCCTTCCGAGTGGGCTGGTGCCCCCGGACTCGGATCGCCTAAATTTTTTCGGGCCGTCAAATACGACCTAAAGAACCATTGTCACCACCTCTCCATGACTGTTCTTCATGTTTTGCGTTTTACAGCCAAAAAACTAAAATTCCGCCTGATTCCAATATTTTCGTGTGCTATAGCCCACGCCTTCCGAGTGGGCTCGGCTCCCAGGACTCAGATCGCCTAAAAAAAATTTCGGGCCGTCAAATATGACATAAAGAACCATAATCACCACCTCGCCATGACCGTTCCTCATTATTTTGTGTTTTACGGCCAAAAAACTAGAATTCAGCCCCATTAACATATTTTCGTGTGCCACCTTCCGAGTGGGTCGGAACCCTCCAGACCTGGATCGTATGCTATATCCCACACCTTCTGAGTGGGCCCGGGCCGCCCGGACCCGAATATACTTAAACTTTTATGGGCCATCAAATACGACCTAAAGAACCATAGTCACCTCCCCGCCATGACCGTTCCTTGTTGTTTTGCGTTTTACGGCCAAAAACTAGAATTTTGCCCGATTCCCATATTTTCGTTTGCTATAGCACACGGCTTCCGAGTGGGCCCGGGGCCCCCGGACTCGGATCGCCTAAAGTTTTTTCGGGCCATCAAATATGACCTAAAGAACCATAGTTACTGCCTTGCCATAACCATTCCTCATTTTTTGCCTTTTTCGGCCAAAAAACTATAATTCAGCCCGATTACCATATTTTAGTGTGCCGCCTTCCCAGTGGGTCAAGCCCCTCAAGACCCGGATCGTCTTATATTTTTCCGGGCCATCAAATACTACTTATGAAACCATAGTCACCACCCTGCCATGACCGTTCCTCATTTTTTTGCGTTTTACGTCCAAGAAACTAGAATTCCGCCCGATTCTCAAATTTTCGTGTGCTATATCCCATGCCTTCTGAGTGGGCCCGGACCGCCCGGACTCGTATAGCCTTAAATTTTTATGACCCATCCACTATGACCTAAGGAACCATAGCCACTGCCCCACCATGAGCGTTCCTCGTTGTTTTGCGTTTTTCGGCCAAAAAACTAGAATTCCGCCTGATTCCCATATTTTCGTGTGCTATAGCCCACGCCTTCCGATTGGGCACGGGCCCCCCGGAACCGGATCGCCTACAATTTTTCGGGCCATCAAATACGACCTAAGGAACAATAGTCACCGCCCCACAATGACCGTTCCTCATTTTTTTGCGTTTTCCCGCCAAAAAACTAGAATTCCGCCCGATTCCCATATTTTCGTGTGTTATGCCCACGCCTTCCGAGTGGGCGTGGGCCCCGGACCCCGATCGCCTAAATATTTTCCAGGCCATGAAATACGATCTAAGGAACCATGATCGTTCCTCATTTGTTGCGTTTTACAGCCAAAAAACTAGAATTTTGCCCGATTTCCTTATTTTCGTGTGCTATAGCCCACGCCTTCAGAGTGGGCCCGGGCTGCCCAAACCCGGATAGCCTAAAATATTTATGGGCCATCAAATACGACCTAAGTAACCATAGTCACCGCCCCGCCATGATTGTTCCTCATTTGTTTGCGTTTTGCGGCCAAAAAACTAGAATTCCGCACAATTCCCATATTTTCGTGTGTTAAAGCCCACACCGTCCGGTGGGCAAGGTCCCCGGACTCGAATTGCCTAAAATATTTTTGGGCCATCAAATACGACCTAAAGAACCATAGTCACCGCTTCGCCATGACTGTTCCTTCTTTGTTTTGCGTTTTAAGGCAAAAAACCTAGAATTCCACCCTATTCCCATATGTTCGTGTGCTATAACCCACGCCTACCGAGTGGGCATGGCCCCTTGGACCCGGATCGCCAAAAATTTCTCCAGGCCATGAAATACGACCTAAGGAACCATAGTCACCGCCTCGTCATGACCGTTCCTCATTTTTTGCATTTTACAACAAAAACACTAGAATTCTACCCGATTCCCATATATTCCGAGCGGGCCGACCCCCCGGGACTCGGATCGCCTAAATTTTTTTTGGGCCGTCAAATACGACCTGAAGAACCATAGTCACCGCCTCGCCATGACCGTTCCTCATTGTTTTTGCGTTTTACGGCCAAAAAACTAGAATTCTGCCTGATTCCCATATGTTCGTGTGTTATAGCCCATGCCTTCCCAGTGGGCAGTGCCCCTGGACCCGAATCACCTAAAATATTTTCGGGCCATCAAATACGACCTAAAGATACATAGTCACTACCTCGCCATGACCGTTCCTTGTTTCTTTTGCGTTTTACGGCCAAAAACCTAGAATTCCGCCCGATTCCCATATGTTCGTGTGCTATAGCCCATGCCTTCCTAGTGGGCAGTGCCCCCGAACTGGGATCGCCCAAAAATTTTCCAGGCCATCAAATACGACCTATGGAACCATAATCACCGCCCCGCCATGACCGTTCCTCATTTTTTGCGTTTTACGGCCAAAAAACTAGAATTCCGCCCGATTCCCATTTATTCGTGTGCTATAGCACACGCCATTCGAGTGGGCCCTAGCCCCCGGACCCCGATCGCCTAAAATTTTTCGGGCCATCCAATACGACCTAAGGAACCATAGTCACCGCCCCGCCATGACCGTTCCTCGTTTATTTGCGTTGTACGGCCAAACAACTAGAATTTAGCCCGATTACCATATTTGCTTGTGCCGCCTTCCGAGTGGGCCGGGACCCTCCGGACCCGGATCGCCTTAAATTTTTTCGGAACCAAAGTCACTACCCCGCCATGACCATTCCTCATTTTTTTTGCGTTTTCGTGTGCTATAGCCCACACCTTCCAAATGGGCATAGGCCCCCCGGAACTGGATCGCCTAAAATATTTCTAGGCCATCAGATACGACATAAGGAACCATAGTCACCGCCTCGCTATGAACGTTCCTCGTTTTTTGCCTTTTACGGCCAAATAACTAGAATTCCTCCCGATTCCCATATTTTCGTGTGCTATAACCCACGCTTTTCAAGTGGGCCAGGCCCCCCAGACTCGAATCGCCTACAATTTTTTCGGGACATCAAATACGACCCAAGGAACCATAGTCACCGCCTCGGCATGACCGTTCCTTGAATTTATTTGCATTTTACGGCCAAAAAACTAGAATTCAGCCCGATTCCCATAATTTCATGTTCTATAGCCCACGCCTTACCGAGTGGGCCGGGCCCCCCGGACTCGGATCACATAAAAAGTTTTCGGGTCGTCAAATATGACCTAAAGAACCATATTCACCGCCTCACCATGAGCATTCCTCGCTTTTTTGCGTTTTACGGCCAAAAATCTATAATTCTGCCACATTCTCATATTTTTGTGTGCTATAGCCCACGCCTTCCGAGTGGGCCCGAGCCCTCCGAAACTGGATTGCGTAAAAACATTTTGGGCAGTCAAATACGACCTAAGGAACCATAGTCATCGCCCCGCCATGACCGTTTCTCATTATTTTGGTTTTACGGCCAAAACACTAGAATTCCGTCCGATTCCCATATTTGCTTGTGTCGTCTTTCGAGTGGGTCGGGCCCCTCCGGACCCGGATCACATTAAATTTTTCCGGGCCGTCAAATACGACCTTAGGAACCAAAGTCACCAACCCTCCATGACCATTCCCCATTTTTATTTTTGCGTTTTTGTGTGCTATAGCCCACGCCTTCCAAGTGGGCCTAGGCCCCCAGAACTGGATCGCCTAAAATATTTCCGGGCCATCAAATACGACATAAGGAACCAAATCACCGCCTTACCATGAACGTTCCTCGGCTTTTTGCATTTTACGGCAAAAAAACTAGAATTCCTCCCGATTCTAATATTTTCGGGTGCTATAGCCCATGCTTTCCAAGTGGGCCCGAGCCCCCCGGAACCGGGTCGCCTAAAATATTTTCGGGCCATCATATACGACCTGAGGAACCATAGTCACCGCCCTGCCATGATCGTTCCTCATGTTTAGCGTTTTTCGGCCAAAAAACTAGAATTCCGCGCGATTCCCATATTTTCGTGTGCTATAGCCCACGCCTTCCAAGTGGGCCTAGGTCCCCCTAATCGGATCGCCTAAAATTTTTCCATTCCATAAAATACGACCTAAGGAACCATAGTAACCGCCTCTCCATGACCGTTCCTCATTTTTTTTCGTTTTACGGCCAAACAACTTGAATTCTGCCTGATTCCAATATTTTCATGTGCTAAAGCCCACGCCTTACGAGTGGGGCTGGCCCCCCGGACTCGCATCGCCTAAAGATTTTTCGGGCAATCAAATACGACCTAAAGAACCGTAGTCATCGCCTCTCCATGACCGTTCCTCGCTCTTTTGCGTTTTACGGCCAAAAAACTAGATTTCTGCCAGATTCCCATATTTTCGTGTGCTATAGCCCACGCTTTCCGAGCGGGCCCGGGCCCCCCGAAACTAAATTGCGTAAAAATTAACCGGGCAATCAAATACGACCTAAGGAACCATAGTCACCTCCCTACCATGACTGTATCTCATTATTTTAGTTTTACGGATAAAAAACTAGAATTCCTCCCGATCCTCATATTTTCGTGTGCTATAGCCCACGCCTACAAAGTGGGTCCATGCCCCCCAGACTCGGATCGCCTAAAAATTTTTCGGGCCATCAAATACGACCTGATGAACCATAGTCACTGCCTTGCCATGACTGTTCCTCATTTGTTTTGTGTTTTATAGATGAAAAACTAGAATTCCGCCCGATTCCCATATTTTCGTGTGCTATAGCCACGTCTTCCAAGTGGGCCTGGGTCCCCAGAACTGGATCGCCTAAAATTTGTCCGGTCCATCAAATACGACCTAAGAAACCATAGTCACCATGTCGCCATGACCGTTCATCATTGTTTTTTGTTTTACGGCCAAACAACTTGAATTTTGCCCTATTCCAATATTTTCGTGTGCTATAGCCCACGCATTTCCGAGTGGACCTGGTCCCCCGGACTCGGAACGCCTAAACTTTTTCGGGCCATCAAATACGACCTAAAGAACCATAGTCACCACCTCGCCACGATCGTTCCTCGCTTTTTTGTGTTTTACGGCCAAAAAACTAGAATTTTGCCCGATTCCCATATTTTCGTGTGCTATATAGCCCACGCCTTCCGAGTGATCCCGGGCCCCCCGAAAGTGGATTGCGTAAATTTTTTCCGGGCAATCAAATACGACCTAAGGAACCATAGCCACAACCCCTCCATGACCGTTCCTCATTTTCTTTGCGTTTTACGGCAAAAAACACTATAATTCAGCCCGATTACCATAATTTCGTGTACTATAGCCCACGCCTTCTGAGTGGGCCAGGCCCCCAGGACTCGGATCGCCTAAAAATTTTTTGGGTCATCAAATACGACCTGAAGAACCATAGTCACTGCCTCGCCATGACCGTTCCTCATTATTTTTGCGTTTTACGGCCAAAAAACTAGAATTTTGCCCGATTCCCATATGTTCGTGTGCTATAGCCCACGCCTTCCCAGTAGGCATTGCCCCCGGACCTGAATCGCCTAAAAAATTTTCAGGCCATCAAATACAACCTATGGAACCTTAGTCAAAGCCCTTCCATGACTATTCCTCGTTTTTTGTGTTTTACGGCCAAAACACTAGAATTCTCCACGATTCCCATATTTTTGTGTGTTATAGCACATGCCTCCCGAGTGGGCCCAGGCCCCCGGACCCCGATCGACTAAAATTTTCCGAGCCATCAAATACGACATAAGGAACCATCGTCACCACCCCGCCATGACCGTTCCTCATTTCCTTTGCGTTTTACGGCCAAAACACTAGAATTCAGCTCGATTACCATATTTGCTTGTGCCGCTTTCCGAGTGGGCCGGGCCCCTCCGGACCCGGATCGCCTTAATTTTTTTCGGGCCATCAAATACGACCTTAGGAACCTTAGTCACCACCCTGCCATGACCATTCCTCATTTTGTTTGCATTTTACATCCAAGAAACTAGAATTCCGCCTGATTCCCATATTTTCGTGTGCTATAGCCCACGCCTTCCAAGTGGGCCCACAAAACCGGATCGCCTAAAATTTTTCCAAGCCATCAAATATGACATAAGGAACCATAGTCACCGCGTTCAGAGTGCCCCCCCCCCAAACTGGATTGCGTAAAACTTTTTTGGGCAATCAAATACGACCTAAGGAACCATAGTCACTGCCCCACCATGAACGTTTCTCATTATTTTTGTTTTACGGCCAAAAAACTAGAATTTCGCCCGATTCCCATATTTTTGTGTGCTATAGCCCACGCCTTTCGAGTGGGCCCGGGTCGTCCGGAACCGAATAGCCTTCAATTTTTATGGGCCATCAAATATGACCTAAGGAACCCTAGCCACCACCTCGCCATGACCGTTCCTCGTTGTTTTGCGTTTTACGGCCAAAAAAAAATTCGGCTCGATTCCCATATTTTCTTGTGCTATAGTCCCCGCCTTCCGAGTGGCCATGGGCCCCCCAGAACAGGATTGCCTACAATTTTTTCGGGCCATCAAATACGACCTAAGGAACAATAGTCACTACCACGCCATGAACGTTTCTCATTTTTTTGCATTTTCCTACCAAAAAACTAGAATTCCGCCTGATTCCCATATTTTTTGGTGCTATGCCCACGCCTTCCGAATGGGCGCGGGCCCCCGGAACCTGAACGCCTAAAAATTTTCCGGGCTATGAAGTATGATCTAAGGAACCATAGTTACCACTCCGCCATGATCGTTCCTTGCTTTTTTGCGTTTTTCGGCCAAAAAACTAGAATTTCGCGAGATTCCCATATTTTCGTGTGCTATATCCCACGCCTTCTAAGTGGTCCCGGGCCGCCGGACCGGAGTAGTCTTAAAATTTTATGGGCCATCAATACGACCTAAGGAACCATAGCCACTGCCCCTCCATGACCATTCCTCGTTTGTTTTACGTTTTACGGCCAAAAACCTAGAATTCTGCCCGATTCCCATATTTTCGTGTGCTATAGCCCACGACTTCCGAGTGGGCCTGGGCCCCTCGGACTCCGATCGCCTAAAATTATTCCGGGCCATCAAATACGACCTAAGGAACCATAGTAACCGCCCCACCATGACCGTTCCTAATTTTTTGTGTTTTACGGCAAAGAAACTAGAATTTCGCCCGATTTCCAAATTTTCGTGTGCAATATCCCACGCCTTCTTAGTGGGCCCGAGCTTCCCGAATCCGAATAGCCTTAAATATTTATGGGCCATCAAATACGACCTATGGAACCATAGTCACTGCCCCACCATGACCGTTCCTCGGTCTTTTGCGTTTTACGGCCAAAAAGCTAGAATTCCGCCTGATTCCCATATTTTCGTGTGCTATAGCCCACGCCTTTCGAGTGGGCATGGGCCCCCCGGAACCGGATCGCCTAAGATATTTTTCGGCCATCAAATATGACCTAAGGAACAATAGTCACCGCCCCGCCATGAACGTTTCTCGTTTTTTTGCGTTTTCCTGCCAAAAAACTAGAATTCCGCCCGATTCCCATATTTCCGTATGCTATGCCCACGCCTTTCGACTAGGCGTGGGCCCCCAGACTCCGATCGCCTAAAATATTTTCGGGCCGTCAAATACAACCTGAAGAACCATAGTCACCGCCCCGCCATGATTGTTCCTCGTGTTTTGTGTTTTACGACCAAAAAACTAGAATTTTGCCCGATTCTCATATTTTCGTGTTCTATAGCACACGCCTTGCGAGTGGGCCCGGGCCCCTGGATCCCGATCGCCTAAGATTTTTTTGGGCTTTCAAATACGACTTGAAGAACCATATTCACCGCCCCGCCATGACTGTTCCTCGTTTTTTGTGTTTTACGACAAAAAAACTAGAATTTCGCCTGATTCCCATATTTTTCGTGTTCTATAGCACACGCCTTCTGAGTGGGCCCGGGCCCCCGGACTCTGATCGCCTAAAATTTTTCGAGCCATCAAATACGACCTAAGGAACCATAGTCACCGCCCTTCAATGACCGTTCCTCATTTTTTTGCGTTTTACGGCCAAAAAACTAGAATTCAACCCGATTACCATATTTGCTTGTGCCGCCTTCCGAGTGGGCCGGGTCCTTCCGGACCCAGATCGCCTTAAATTTTTCCGGGCAATCAAATACGACCTTAGGAACCATAGTCACCACTCCACCATGACCATTCCTCATTTGTTTTGCGTTTTACGGCCAAGAAACTTGAATTCTGCCTGATTCCCATATTTTTGTGTGACCACACCTTCCAAGTGGGCACGGGTCCCCGGAATTGGATCGCCTAAAATTTTTTCGGGACATCAAATACGACCTAAGGAACCATAATTACTGCCTCGCCATGACCGTTCCTTCTTTTTTGCGTTTTACGACCGAAAATATAGAATTCCGCCTGATTCCCATATGTTCGTGTGTTATAGCCCATGCCTTCCCAGTGGGCAGTGCCCCCGGACCCGGATCGCCTAAAATTTTTCCGGGCCATCAAATACGACCTAAAGAACCATAGTCACCACCTCGCCATGACCGTTCCTCGCTTTTTTGTGTTTTACGGCCAAAAAACTAGAATTTTGCCCGATTCCTATATTTTCATGTGCTATCCCACGCCTTCCGAGTGAGACCGGGCCCCTCGAAAGTGGATTGCGTAATATTTTTTCGGGCAATCAAATATGACCTAAGGAACCATAGTCAACTCCCCGCCATGACCGTTCCTCGTTTTCTTTGTGTTTTACGGCCAAAACTCTAGAATTCAGCCCGATTCCCATAATTACGTGTGCTATATAGCCCACGTCTTCTGAGTGTGCCGTGCCCCCCGGACTCGGATCGCCTAAAAAATTTTCGGGTCATCAAATACGACCTGAAGAACCATATTCACCTCCTCGCCATGACCGTTACTCGCTTTTTTGCATTTTTCGGCCAAAAAACTAGAATTCTGCCACATTCCCATATTTTCGTTTGTTGTAGCCCACGCCTTCCGAGTGGGCCCGGGCCCCCCGAAACTGGATTGCGTAAAAAGATTTCGGCCAATCAAATACGACCTAAGGAACCATAGTCACCGCCCCGCCATGACCGTTTCTCATTATTTTAGTTTTATGGTCAAAAAACTAGAATTCCGCCCGATTCCCATATTTTCATGTGTTATAGCCCACGCCTTCCGAGTGGGCCGGGCCCCCGGACTCGAATGCCCTAAAACATTTTCGGGCCATCAAATACGATCTGAAGAACCATAGTCACAGCCTCGCTATGACCGTTCCTCATTTGTTTTGCGTTTTACGGCCAAAAAACTAGAATTCTGCCCCATTCCCATATTTTCGAGTGCTATAGCCCACGCCTTCCAAGTGGGCCTGGGTCCCCGGAACCGGATCGCCTAAAATTTTTCCGGGCCATCAAATACGACCTAAAGAACCATAGTCAACGCCTCACCATGACCGTTCCTCACTTTTTTGTGTTTTACAGCCAAAACTCTAGAATTCCGCACGATTTCCATATTTTTGTGTGTTATAGCACACGCCTTCCGAGTGGGCCCAGGCCCTCGGACCTCGATAGCCTAAAATTTTCCGAGCCATCAAATGCGACATAAGTAACCATAGTCACCACCCTGCCATGACCGTTCCTCATTTTCTTTGCATTTTATGGCCAAGACACTAGAATTCAGTCCGATTACCATATTTGCTTCTGCCGCCTTCCGAGTGGGCCGGGCCCCTCCGGTCCCGGATCGCCTTAAATTTTTCCGGGACATCAAATACAACCTTAGGAACCTTAGTCACCACCCCGCTATGACCATTCCTTGTTTTGTTTGAATTTTACGTCCAGGAAACTAGAATTTCGCCTGATTCCTATATTTTCGTGTGCTATAGCCCACGCCTTCCAAGTGGGCTCGGGTCCCCAGAACCGGATCGTCTAAAATTTTTCCTAGCCATCAAATACGACATAAGATACCATAGTCACCGTGTTCCGAGTGCCCCCCCTCCCAAAAAAAAACTGGATTGCGTAAAAACATTTCGGCCAATCAAATACGACCTAAGGAACCATAGTCACCGCCCCACCATGAACGTTTCTCATTTTTTTCGTTTTACGGCCAAAAAACTACAATTCCGCCCGATTCCCATATTTTCGTATGCTATAGCCCACGCCTTCCGAGTGGGCCCGGGCCGTCCGGAACCAAATTGCCTTAAATTTTTATGGGCCATCAAATACGACCTAAGGAACCATAGCCACCGCACCGCCATGACCGTTCCTCGTAGGTTTGCGTTTTACGGCCAAAAAACTAGAATTACGCTCGATTCCCATATTTTCGTGTGCTATAGCCCACGCCTTCCTAGTGGGCATGGGCCCCCCGGAACAGGATCGCCTACAATTTTTCCGGGACATCAAATACGACCTAAGAAACAATAGTCACTGCCACACCATGAACGTTTTTCATTTTTTTGCGTTTTCCTCCCAAAAAACTAGAATTCCTACCGATTCCCATATTTTTTGGTGCTATGCCAACGCCTTCCGAGTGGGCGCGGGCCCCCGAAACCTGATCGCCTAAAAATTTTTCGGGCCATGAAATACGATCTAAGGAACCATAGTTACTGCTCCGCCATGACCGCTCCTCATTGTTTTGCGTTTTACGGCCAAGAAACTAGAATTTCGCGAGATTCCCATATTTTCGTGTGCTATATCCCACACCTTCTAAGTGGGCCCGGGCCGCCCAGACCCGAGTAGTATTAAATTTTTATGGGCCATCAAATACGACCTACGGAACCATAGCCACCGCCCCGCCATGAACATTCCTCGTTTGTTTTACGTTTTACGGCCAAAAAACTAGAATTCTGCTCAATTCCCATATTTTCGTGTGCTATAGCCCACGCCTTCCGAGTGGGCCTGGGCCCCTCGGACCCCGATCGCCAAAAATTATTCTGGGCCATCAAATACGACCTAAGGAACCATAGTCACTGCCCACCATGACCGTTCCTCATTGTTTTGCATTTTACAGCCAAAAAACTTGAATTCAGCATGATTACCATATTTTCGTGTGCCGCCTTCCGAGTGGGTCGGGCCCCTCCAGACCCGGATCGCCTTAAATTTTTCTGGTCCAACAAATACGACCTAAGTAACCATAGTCAATACCCCGCCATGACCATTCCTCATTTTTTGCGTTTTACGGCCAAGAAACTAGAATTCCGCCCGATTTCCATATTTTCGTGTGCAATATATCCCATGCCTTCTGAGTGGGTCCGGGCCGCCCAGACCCGAATAGCCTTAAATTTTTATGGGCCATCAAATACGACCTAAGGAACCATAGTCACTGCCCCGCCATGACCGTTCCTCGGTCTTTTACATTTTACGGCCCACGCCTTCCAAGTGGGCATGGGCCCCCCGGAACCGGATCGCCTACAATTTTTCTGGTCCATCAAATATGACCTAAGGAACAATAGTCACTGCCCCGCCATGAACGTTTCTCTTTTTTTTGCATTTTCCCGCCAAAAAATTAGAATTCCGCCCGATTCCCATATATTCGTATGCTATGCCCACGCCTTCCGAGTGGGCGCGGGGGCACCTAAAATATATTCGGGCCGTCAAATACGACCTGAAGAACCATAGTCACTGCCCCGCCATGACTGTTCCTCGTTTTTTGTGTTTTACGACCAAAAAACTAGAATTTTGCCCGATTCCTATATTTTCGTATTCTATAGCACACTCCTTGCTAGTGGGCCCGGGACCTCGGACCGCTATCGCCTAAAATTTTTTTGGGCCGTCAAATACGACTTGAAGAACCATATTCACCACCCCACCATGACTGTTCCTCATTTTTTGTGTTTTACGACCAAATAACTAGAATTTCGCCTTATTCCCATATTTTCGTGTTCTATAGCACACGCCTTCCGAGTGGGCCCAGGCCCCCGGATCGCCTAAAATTTTCTGAGCCATCAAATACGACCTAAGGAACCATAGTCACCGCCCTTCCATGACCGTTCCTCGTTATTTTTGCCTTTTACGGCCAAAAAACTAGAATTCAGCCCGATTACCATATTTGCTTGTGCCGCCTTCCGAGTGGGCCGGGCCCCTCCGGATCCGGATCGCCTTAAATTTTTCCGAGCAATCAAATACGACCTTAGTAACCATATTCACCACCACTCCATGACCATTCCTCATTTGTTTTGCGTTTTACGGCCAAGAAACTAAAAATTCGCCTGATTCCCATATTTTTGTGTTATATAGCCCACACCTTCCAAGTGGGCCCGGGGCCCCATAACTGGATCGCCTAAAAATTTTCTGGGACATCAAATACACCCTAAGGAACCATAGTCACCGCCTCGCCATGACCGTTCCTTGTTCTTTGCGTTTTACGGCCGAAAAAATAGAATTCCGCTTGATTCCCATATTTTCGAGTGCTATAGCCCACGCATTCCAAGTGGGCCTGGGTCCCCGGAACCGGATTGCCTACAATTTTTCTGGGACATCAAATACGACCTAAGTAACCATAGTCACTGCCTCGCCATGACCGTTCCTTGTTTTGTTTCATTTTACGGCCAAAAAACTTGAATTCTGCCAGATTCTAATATTTTCGTGTGCATAGCCCACGCCTTCCGAGTGTGCCTGGCCTCCCGGACTCGGATCGCCAAAAATTTTTCCGGGCCATCAAATATGACCTAAAGAACCGTAGTCACCGCCTCGCCATGACCGTTCCTCGCTTTGTTGTGTTTTACGGCCAAAAAACTAGAATTCTGCCCCATTCCCATATTTTCGTGTACTATAGACCACGCCTTTCGAGTGAGCCCCCCCCCCCCCCCGAAAGTGGATTGCGTAAATTTTTTCCGGGCAATCATATATGACCTAAGGAATAATAGTCACCGCCTCGCCATGAACGTTCTTCCTTTTTTGTATTTTATGGCCAAAAAACTAGAATTCCTCCCGATTCCCATATTTTCGGGTGTTATAGCCCACGCCTTCCAAGTGGGCCCGGGCCCCCGGAACCGGATCGCCTAAATTTTTTTTGAGACATCCAATACGACCTATGGAACCATAGTCACCGCCTCGCTATGAACGTTTCTTGATTTTTTGCGTTTTAAGGCCGAAACACTAGAATTCCGCCCGATTCCCATATAGCCCACCCCTTCCAAGTGGGCCTGGGTCCCAGGAACCGGATCGCCAAAAAATTTTCAGGGCCATCAAATACGACCTAAGGAACCATAGTCACCGCCTCGCCATGACTGTTCCTTCTTTTTTTTCGTTTTACGGCAAAACAACTTGAATTTCGCCCGATTCCAATATTTTCGTGTGCTATAGCCCACGCCTTCCGAGTGGGCCTAGCCCCAGGACTCGGATCGCCTAAAACTTTTCCGGGTAATTAAGTACGACCTAAGTAACCATAGTCACCGCCTCGCCATAACCATTCCTCGTTTTTTTTTGTTTTACGGCAAAAAAACATGAATTCCACCAGATTCCAATATTTTCATGTGCTATAGCCCACGCCGTCCGAGTGGGCCTGCCCCCCCGGACTCGGATCGCCTAAAAAATTTTCGGGCCATCAAATACGACCTAAAGAACCATAGTCACCACCTCGCCATGACCGGTCATCGCTTTTTTGTGTTTTACGTCCAAAAAACTAAAATTCTACCCGATTCCCATATTTTCGTGTGTTATAGTCCAGGCGTTCCGAGTGCCCCCCCCCCTCGAAACTGGATTGCGTGCAACTTTTCGGGGAATCAAATACGAACTAAGGAACAATAGTCACCGCCCCACCATGACCGTGTCTCATTTTTATGGACCATCAAATACGACCTAAGGAACCATAGTCACCGCCCCGCCATGACCGTTCCTCGTTGTTTTGCGTTTTACGGCCAAAAAACTAGAATTTCGCTCGATTCCGAGTGGACATGCCCCCCCGGAACCGGATCGCCTACAATTTTTCCGGGACATCAAATACGACCTAAAGAACAATAGTTACCACTCCTCCATGACCGTTCCTCATTTTTTTGTGTTTTACGGCCAAGAAACTAGAATTCCGCCCGATTCCCATATTTTCGTGTGCTATATCCCACGTCTTCTAAATGGGCTCGGGTCGCCCGGACCCAAGTAGTCTTAAATTTTTATGGGCCATCAAATACGACCTAAGGAACCATAGCCACCGCCCCGCCATGACCATTCCTCATTTGTTTTACGTTTTACGGATAAAAAACTAGAATTCTGCCTGATTCCCATATTTTTGTGTGCTATAGCCCACGCCTTCCGAGTGGGCCCGGGCCCCTCGAACCCCGATTGCCTATAATTATTTCGAGCCATCAAATACGACCTAAGGAACCATAGTCACCGCCCCACCATGACCGTTCCTCATTGTTTTGCGTTTTACAGCCAAAAAACTAGAATTCAACACGATTACCATATTTTCGTGTGCCTCCTTACGAGTGGGTCGGGAACCTCCAGACTCGGATCGCCTACATTTATTCTGGGCCATCAAATACGACCTAAGGAACCATAGTCACAACCCCTCCATGACTGTTCCTTATTTTTTTGCGTTTTACGGCCAAGAAACAAGAATTGCGCCCGATTTCCATATTTTCATATTCTATGCCCACGCCTTCCGAGTGGGAGCGGGCCCCCGGACTCCGATCGCCTAAAAGTTTTTCGGGCCATCAAATACGACCTAAAGAACCATAGTCACCGCCCCGCCATGACTGTTCCTCGTTTTTTGTGTTTTACGACCAAAAAACTAGAATTCCGCCAGATTCCCATATTTTCGTGTTCTATAGCACACGCCTTCCGGGTGGGCCCGGGCGCCTGGACCCCGATCGCCTAAAAATTTTTCTGGCCGTCAAATACGACATGAAGAACCATAGTCACCGCCCCGCAAATGGCTGTTTCTCATTTTTTGTTTTTTACGACCAAAAAACTAGAATTCCGCTCGATTCCCATATTTTCGTGTTCTATAGCACACGCCTTCCGGGTGGGCCCGGGCCCCCGGACTCCGATCGCCATGACCAGTCCTTTTTTGTTTTTTGCATTTTACAGATAAAAAACTAGAATTCTGCCTGATTCCTATAGCCCGTGCCTTCCCAGTGGGCCCCCCGGACCCGGATAGCCTAAACATTTTCAGGGCCATCAAATACGACCTAAGGAACCATAGTCACCGCTCTTCCATGACCGTTCCTCATTCTTTTTGTGTTTTACGGCCAAAAAACTAGAATTCTTCCCGATTCCCATATTTTCGGGTGCTATAGCCAACGCCTTCCCTGTGGGCAGGACCACCGGACCCGGATCGCCTAAAAGTTTTCCAGGCCATCAAATAAGACCTATGGAATCATAGTCACCGCCCCGCCATGACCGTTCCTCATTTTTTGCATTTTACGGCCAGAAAATTAGAATTCTGCCCGATTCCCATATTTTCGTGTGCTATAGCCCACACCTTCCGAGTGGGCCCGGGCCTCCCGGACCCGAATAGCCTTAAATTTTTATGGGCCAACAAATACAACCTAAGGAACCATAGCCACCGCCCCGCCATGACAATTCCTCGTTGTTTTGCATTTTACGGGAAAAAAAAACTAGAATTCCACTCGATTTCCATATTTTCGTGTGCTAGCCCACGCTTTCCGAGTGGGTAAGGGCCCCCCGGAACCGGATCGCCTACAATTTTTTCGGACCATCAAATACGACCTAAGGAACAATAGTCATTGCCCCGCCATGAACGTTTCTCATTTTTTTGTGTTTTCCCGCCAAAAAACTAGAATTACGCCCGATTCCCATATTTTCGTGTGCTATGCCCACGCCTTCCGAGTGGGCTCGGGCCCCCGGACCCCGATCACCCAAAATCTTTTCGGGCCATCAAATACGACATGAAGAACCATAGTCATCGCCCCGCCATGACTGTTCCTCGCTTTTTGTGTTTTACGGCTAAAAAACTAGAATTCCGCCCGATTCTCATATTTTCGTGTGCTATAGCACACGCATTCCGAGTGGGCCCGGACCCCCGGACTCCGATCGCCTAAAATTTTCCGGTCCATTAAATACGACCTAAGGAACCATAGTCGCCACCCAGCCATGACCGTTCCTCATTTTTTTGCATTTTACAGCAAAAAACTAGAATTCAGCCCGATTACCATATTTGCTTGTGCCGCCTTTCGAGTGGGCCGGGCCCCTCCGGACCCGGATCACCTTAAATTTTTTCGGGCAATCAAATACGACATTATGAACCATAGTCATGACCCCGACATGACCATTCCTCGTATGTTTTGCGTTTTACGGCCAAGAAACTTGAATTCCGCCCCATTCCCATATTTTCGTGTGATAGCCCACGCCTTTCAAGTGGGCCGGGCCACCAGAACCGGATCGGCTAAAATTTTTTAGGGACATCAAATACGACCTAAGGAACCATAGTCACCGCCTCTCCATGACCGTTCCTTCTTTTTTTGCGTTTTACGGCCGAAAAATTAGAATTCTGCCCGATTCCCATATTTTTGTGTGTTGTAGCCCACGCCTTCCAAGTGGGCCTGGGTCCTAGGAACCGGATCGCCTAAAAATTTTTCGGGACATCAAATATGACCTAAAGAACAATAGTCACCACCTGGCCATGACCGTTCCTCGTTTATTTTAGTTTTACGGCCAAAATACTTGAATTCCGCCCGATTCCAATATTTTCGTGTGCTACGCCTTCCGAGTGGGCCTGGTCCCTCGTACTCGAATCGCCTAAAAAATTTTCGGGCCATCAAATACGACCTAAAGAACCATAGTCACCGCTTCGCCATGACCGTTACTCGCTTTTTTGCATTTTACGGCCTAAAATAGAATTCTGCCTGATTCCCATATGTTCCGGTGATGTAGCCCACGCCTTCTGAGTGGGCCCGGGGCCCCCCGAAACTGGATTGCGTAAAAAATTTTCGGGCCATCAAATACGACCTAAGGAACCATAGTCACCGCCCCGCCATGACCGTAACTCGTTTATTTGCATTTTACGGCCACAAAACTAGAATTCAGCCCGATTACCATATTTGCTTGTGCCGCCTTCCGAGTGGGCCGGACCCGGATCGCCTTAAATTTTTCCGGGATATCAAATATGACCTTAGGAACCATAGTCACCACCTCGCCATGACCGTTCCTCGTTTTTTTCATTTTACGGCCAAAAAACTAGATTTCCGCCCTATTCTCATATTTTCGTGTGCTATAGCAACAACACCTTCCGAGTGGGCCTGGCCCCCCGGACTCGGATCGCCTAAAATTTTTTAGGGCCATGAAATACGACCTAAAGAACCATAGCCACCGCCTTGCCATGACCGTTCCTCGCTTTTTTGCGTTTAACGGCCAAAAAACTAGAATTCTGCCTGATTCCCATATTTTCGTTTGCTATATAGCCCACGCCTTCCGAATGGTCCCGGGCCCCCCAAACCTGGATTGCGTAAAAATTTTCCGGGTAATCAAATACGACCTAAGTAACCATAGTCACCACCCCGCCATAAATGTTTCTCATTTTTTTTGTTTTACGGCCAAAAAACTAGAATTTCGCTCGATTCACATATTTTCGTTTGCTATAGCCCACGCCTTCCGAATGGTCGCGGGCCCCCGGACCCCGATCGCCTAACAAATTTTCGGACCATGAAATACGACCTAAAATAGTTACCTCCCCGCCATGATCGTTCCTCATTTTTTGCGTTTTACGGCCAAAAAACCAGAATTCCGCCTGATTCCCATATTTTCGTATGCTAGCCCACGCCTTCCCAGTGGGCAGGGCCCCCGGATCGCCTAACATTTTTCCGGGACATCAAATACGACCTAAGGAACCTTAGTTACCGCCCCGCCATGACCGTTCCTCATTGTTTTGCGTTTTAACGGCCAAAAAACTAGAATTCTGCCCGATTCCCATATTTTCGTGTGCTATAACCCACGCCTTCCGAGTGGGCCCGGGCCCCCGGTACCGGATTGCCTAACATTTTTTCAGGCAATCAAATACAACCTAAGGAACCATAGTCACTGCACCGCCATGAGCGTTTCTCGTTTTTTTGCGTTTTACAGCTAAAAAACTAGAATTCAGCCTGATTACCATATTTTCGCGTGTCGCCTTCCGAGTGGGCCGGGCCCCTACGGACCCGAATCGCCTTAAATTTTTCTAGGGCATCATATACGACCTAAGGAACCATAGTCACTGCCCTATCATGACCATTCCTCCTTTTTTGCGTTTTACGGCCAAGAAACTAGAATTCCGCCCGATTCCCATATTTTCGGGTGCTATAGACCACGCCTTCCGAATGGGCGCAGGCTCCCGGACCCCGATCGCCTAAAAATTTTCTAGGCCATGAAATACAACCTACGGAACCATAGTCACCCCTCGCCATGACCTTTCCTCTTTTCTTGCGTTTATGGCCAAAAAACTAGAATTCCGCCCGATTCCCATATTTGCGTGTGCTATATAGCCCACGCCTTCCCAGTGGGCCCGGGCCCCCCGGACCTCGATCGCCTAAAATTTTTCCGACCCATCAAATATGACCTTAGGAACCATAGTCATCGTCTCTCCATGACCATTCCCCTTTTTTGCGTTTTACGTCTAAAAAATTAGAATTCAGCCTGATTACCATATTTTCGTGTGTCGCCATCTAGGTGGGACGGGCCCCTCCAGACCCGGATCGCCTTACATTTTTTCGAGCCATCATATACGACCTAAGGAACCATAGTCACTACCCCGCCATGACCGTTCCTCATTTTTTTTTTGCGTTTTACGATCAAGAAACTAGAATTCCGTCCGATTCTCATATTTTAGTGTGCTATAGCCCACGCCTTCCGAGTGGGCCCGGGCCACCCGGATAGCCTAAAATTTTTTTGGGCCATCAAATACGAGCTAAGGAACCATAGTCACTGCCCTGCCATGATCGTTCCTCATTCTTCTGCGTTTTACGGCCAAAAAACTAGAATTTAACCCGATTACCATATTTTCATGTGTCGCCTTACGAGTGGGCCGGACCCCTACGGACCCGGATTGCCTTAAATTTTTCCGGGTCATCATATACGACCTAAGGAACCATAGTCATTTGTTTGCGTTTTACGGCCAAGAAACTAGAATTCGCCTGATTCTCATATTTTCGTGTGCTATAGCCCATGCCTTCTGAGTGGGCACAACCCGGCCGGACCCGGATAGTCTAAAATTTTTTTGGGCCATCAAATACAACCTAAGGAATCATAGTCACCGCCCCTCCATGACTGTTCCTCGTTATTCTGCGTTGTACAGTAAAGAAACTAGAATTCTGCCGGATTCCCATATTTTCGTGTGCTATAAGCTCATGCATTCTTAGTGGACCCGGGGCCCCCGGACCCCGATCGACTAAAAATTTTCCGGGCCATGAAATATGACCTAAGGAACCATAGTCACCGCCCCTCCATGATCGTTCCTCATTCGTTTGAGTTTTACTGCCAAAAAACTAGAATTCAACTCGATTACCATATTTTCGTGTGCCGCCTTCCGAGCGGTCCCGGGACCGCCGGACCCCGGTCGCCAAAAGTTTTTTCGGGCCATCAAATACGACCTAAGGAACCATAGTCACCGCCTTGCCCTGATCTTTCCTCATGTTTTGCCTTTTTTGGCCAAAAAACTAGAATTACGCCCGATTCTCATATTTTCGTGTGCTATAGCCCACCCCTTTCGAGTGGGCCCGGGCTACCTGGATTCGAATAGCCTAAAATTTTTCCGGACAATCCAATATGACCTAAGGAACCATAGCCACTGCCCAACCATGACCGTTCCTATTATTTTTGTATTTTACGGCCAAAAAACTAGAATTCCGCCCGATTCTCATATTTTTGTTTGCTATAAGCCCACGCCTTCCGAGTGGGCCGGGCCCCCTGGACTCGGATCGCCTAAAAATTTTTAGGGCCATCAAATACGACCTAAATAACCATATTCACCGCCTCGCTATGACCCTTCTTCGCTTTTTTGCGTTTTACGGCCAAAAAACTAGAATTCTGCCCGATTCCCATATTTTCGTGTGCTATAACCCACGCCTTCCGAGTGTCCCCGGGCCCCCCAGAACCGGATCACCTAAAATTTTTTCGGGCCATCTAATACGACCTATGGAACCATAGTCACCGCCCCGCCATGACCGTTCCTCGACTTTTTGCATTTTACGACCAAAAAACTAGAATTTCGCCCGATTCCCATATTTTCGTGTGCTATAGCCCACGCATTCCCAGTGGGCCCGGGGCCCCCGGACTGCGATCGCCTAAAATGTTTCCCGTCCATCAAATATGACCTAAGGAACCATAGTCACTGCCCCGCCCTGACCGTTTCTCATTTATTTGTGTTTTACGACCAAATAAATTCGTGTGCCGCCTTCCGAGTGGGTCGGGCCCCTCAAGACCCGGATTGCTTTAAATTTTTCCGGGTCATCATATACGACCTAAGGAACTATAGCCACTGCCCCTCCATGACCGTTCCTCATTTTTTTGCGTTTTACGGCCAAGAAACTAGAATTTCGCCTGATTCTCATATTTGCGTGTGCCAACGCCTTCCGAGTGGGCCCGTGCCGCCCGGACCCGGATATGCTAAAAAAATTTTGGGCCATCAAATACGACCTAAGGAACCATAGTCACCACCCCGCCATGACCATTCCTCGCGTTTTTGCGTTTTAAGGCCAAGTAACTAGAATTCCACCTAATTCCCATATTTTTGTGTGCTATAGCCCACGCCTTCCGAGTGAGCTCGGGCCCCCCGGAACCGGATCGCCTAAAATTTTTCCAGGCCATCAAATACGATCTAAGGAACCATAGTCAATGCCCCGCCAGACCGTTCCTCCATTTTTTGTGTTGTACGGCCAAAAACTAGAATTCCAACCGATTCCCATATTTTCGTGTGTTATAGCCCACTCCTTCCGAGTGGGCAGCGGCCCCCGTACCCCGATCGCCTAAAAATTTTCCGATCCATGAAATATGACTTAAGGAACCACAGTTACCGCTCTGCCATCATCGTTCCTCAATTTTTTCATTTTACGGCCAAAAAACTAGAATTCTGCCCGATTCCCATATTTTCGTGAGCTATTGCCCACACCTTCCGAGTGGGCCGGGCACCCCGGACTTAGATTGCCTAAAATATTTTCGGGAGATCAAATACGACCTAAAGAACCACAGTCACCGCCTCTCCATGACCGTTCTTTGCTTCTTTGCATTTTATAGCCAAAAAACTAGGATTCCGCCCGATTCTCATATTTTCGTGTGCTATAACTCACGCCTTCCGAGTGGGCCCGGTCCCCCCGGAATCGGATGGCCTAAATTTTTTCCAGGCCATCCAATATGACCTATGGAACCATAGTCACCTCCCCGCCATGACCGTTCCTCGGTTTTTTTGCGTTTTACAGCCAAAAAACTAGAATTCCGCCTGATTCCCATATTTGCGTGTGCTATAGCCCACGCCTACGAAGTGGTCCCGTGACCCCCAGACCCTGATCACCTAAAGATTTTTTGGGGCATCAAATATGACCTAAGGAACCATAGTCAATGCCCCGCCATGATCGTTCCTCATTTTTTGCATTTTACGGCCAAACAACTAGAATTCCGCCCGATTCCCATATTTTCGTGTGCTATAGCACACGCCTTCCCAATGGGTAGGGCCTCCCCGAGCCGGATCGCCTAAAATTTTTTTGGGGCCATCAAATACGACCTAAGGAACCATAGTCACCACTCCACCATGACCTTTCCTCATTTTTTGCATTTTACGGCCTAAAAATAGAATTCTGCTTGATTCCCATATTTTTGTGTGCTAAAGCCCACGCCGTCCAAGTGGTCCCGAAACTCCCGGACCTCGATTGCCTAAAACTATTTCGAGCCATCAAATACGACCTAAGGAACCATAGTCACCGCCCCGCCATGATCGTTCCTCATTTTTTGTATTTTACGACCAAAAACCTAGAATTCCGCGCGATTCCCATATTTTCATGTGCTATGGCCCACGCTGGTTCTGGGGGTCCCGGGACCACTCGGAAGGCGTGGGCGATAGCACACGAAAAATAGGAATCGGGCAAAATTCTAGTTTTTTGACCGTAAAATGCATATAAATGAGGAGAGGTCATGAAGGGGCAGTGACTATGGTTCATTAGGTCGTATTTGATGGCCCGAAAATATTTTAGGCGATCCGAGTCCGGGGGGCCTGCCCACTGGGAAGGCGTGGGCTATATCACACGAAAATATGGGAATTGGCGGAATTCTAGTTTTTTCGCCGTAAAAAGCAAATCAAGAGGAGCGGTCAGCGCAAGGAGGTGACTACGGTTCTTAATGTCGTATTTGATGGCCCGAAAAAAATTTAGTCGATCTGAATCCTGGGGGGCCGGCCCACTCAGAAGGCGTGGGCTATAGCACACGCAAATATGGGAATCAGGAGGAATTCTAATGTTTTGGCCGTATAATGCAAACAATGAGGAATGATCATGGCGGGGCGGTGACTATGGTTCCTTAGGTCGTATTTGATGGCCCGGAAATTTTTTAGGCGATCCGAGTTTGGGGGGACCGAGCCCACTGGGAAGGCGTCGGTTAAAACAGACGAAAATATGGGAATCAGGCAGAATTCTAGTTTTTTGGCCGTAAAACGCAAAACCTGAAGAATGATCATGGTGGGGCGGTGACTATGGTTCCTTAGGTACTATTTCATGGCCCGAAAAAGTTTTGGGCGTTCGGGGTCCGAGGACCCATGCCCACTCGAAAGGCGTGGGCTGTAGCACACAAAAATATGGGAATCGCGTGAAATTCTAGTTTTTTGGCCGTAAAACGCAAAAAAATGAGGATCGGTCATGCCGAGGCGGTGACTATGGTTCTTAATGTCGTATTTGATGGCCCAAAATTTTTTTAGGCGATCCGAGTCTGGGGGCCCGACCCACTTATAATGCGTGGGCTATAGCACACGAAAATATGTGAATCGAGCGGAATTCTAGTTTTTTAGCTATAAAATGCAAAATATGAAGAACGATCCTAGCGGAGCGGTAACTATGGTTCCTAAGGTCGTATTTCATGGCCCGTAAAAGTTTTAGGAAATCGAGGTCCTATGGCCCGCGCCCACTCGGAAGGCGTGGGCTATAGCACACGCAAATATAGAAATCGGGCGGAATTCTAGTTTTTTGGTCGGAAACGCAAAAAACAAGGAATGGTCATGGCAGGGCGGTTACTATGGTTCCTTAGGTCATCTGTGATGGCCCGGAAAAATTTTAGGCGATCTAGTTCGTGGGCCCCGGGACCACTCGGAAGGCGTGGGCTATAACACACGAAAAAATGGGAATCAAGTAGAATTCTTGTTTTTGGGCCATAAAATGCAAACAAACGAGGAACGGACATGGCGGGGCACTGACTATGGTTTCTTAGGTCTTATTAGATGGCCCAAAAACATTTTAGGCGATCGGGGTCCGGGGGGCCCGGGCCCACTCGAAAGGCGTGGTCTATTGCACACGAAAATATGGGTATCAGGCGGAATTCTAGTATTTTGGCCGTAAAACAAGGAGAGGCCATGGAAGGGCGGTGACTATGGTTCCTTAGGTTGTATTTGATGGCCCGAAAATATTTTAGGTGATCCGAGTCCGTGGCCCCCGACCCAATTGTAAGGCGTAGGCTATAGCACACGAAAATATGGGAATTGGGTGGAATTCTAGTTTTTTGGCCGTAAAACGCAAAAAATGAGGAACTATCATGGCGGAGCGGTAAATATGGTTCCTTAGGTCGTATTTCATGGCCCTGAAAAGTTTTAGGGGATCCAGGTCCCACTCGGAAGGCGTGGGCTATAGCACACGAAAATATGGGAATCGGGCGGAATTCTAGTTTTTTGGTCGAAAACGCAAAAAAACGAGGAACGGTCATGGTAAGGCGGTGACTATGGTTCCATAGGTCTTATGTGATGGCCCAAAAAATTTTTAGGCGATCCGGTAGCCCACTCGAAGGCGTGGGTTATAGCACACGAAAATATGAGAATCGGGCGGAATTCTAGTTTTTTGGCCGTAAAACGCAAAAAATGAGGAACGATCATGACGGAGCAGTAAATATGGTTCCTTAGGTTGTATTTCATGGCCCGGAAAAGTTTTAGGCGATCGGGGTCCGGGGGCCCGTGCCCACTCAGAAGGCGTGGGCTATAGCACACGAAAATATGGAAATCGGGCGGAATTCTTGTTTTTTGGCCGATAACGCAAAAAAACGAGGAACGATCATGTCGGGACAGTGACTATGGTTCCTTAGGTTGTATGTGATGACCCGGAAAATTTTTAGGCGATCCGGTTTTGGGGGGCCAGGGCCCAATCGGAAGGCGTGGGCTATAGCACACGAAAATATGAGAATCGGGCGGAATTCTAGTTTTTTGCCCGTAAAATACAAACAACGTAGAGAGGTTATGGAGAGTCAGTGACTATGGTTCCTTAGGTCATATTTGATGGCCCTAAAATATTTTAGGCGATCCGGGTCCGGTGGCCTGCCTAGTGGGAATGCATGGGCTATACCACACGAAAATATGGGAATCGGGCGGAATTCTAGTTTTTTGGCCATAAAATGCAAAACAAGAGGACCGGTCATGGCAATGCGGTGATTATGGTTCTCAATGTTGTATTTGATGGCCCGAAAAATTTTTAGGTGATCCGAATCCTAGGGGCCCGGCCCACTCGGAAGGCGTGGGCTATAGCACTCGAAAATATGGGAATCGGGCAGAATTCTTGGTTTTTGGCCGTAAAACGCAACAAATGAGCAATGATAATGGTGGGGCGGTGACTATGGTTCCTTAGGTCGTATTTGATGGCCCAAAAACATTTTAGGCGATGCGAGTCTGGGGGCCCGACCCACTTGTAAGGCATGGGCTATAGCATACGAAAATATGGGAATCGGGCGAAATTCTAGTTTTTTGGCCGTAAAATGCAAAAAATTAGGAACGATCACGGCGGAGCTGTAACTATGGTTCCTTAGGTCGTATTTCATGGACCTGAAAAGTTTTAGGCGATCGGGGTCCTGGGGCCTGTGCCCACTCGGAAGGCGTGGGCTATAGCACACGAAAATATGGGAATCGGGCGGAATTCTAGTTTTTTGGTCGAAAACGCAAAAAAACGAGGAACGATCATGGCAAGGCGGTGACTATGGTTCATTGGCCGATAACGCAAAAAAACGAGGAACGATCATGTCGGGACAGTGACTATGGTTCCTTAGGTTGTATGTGATGACCCGGAAAATTTTTAGGCGATCCGGTTTCGGGGGGCCAGGGCCCAATCGGAAGGCGTGGGCTATAGCACACGAAAATATGAGAATCGGGTGGAATTCTAGTTTTTTGGCCGTAAAATGCAAAACAACGTGGAGAGGTCATGGCGAGGTAGTGACTATGGTTCCTTAGGTCATATTTGATGGCCCTAAAATATTTTAGGCGATCCGGGTCCGGGGGCCTACCCAATGGGAATGCATGGGCTATACCACACGAAAATATGGGAATCGGGCGGAATTCTAGTTTTTTGGCCGTAAAATAAAAAACAAGAGGATCAGTCATGGCAATGCGGTGATTATGGTTCTCAATGTCGTATTTGATGGCCCTAAAAAATTTTAGGCGATCTGAATCCGGGGGGGCCGGCCCACTTGGAAGGCGTGGGCTATAGCACACGAAAATATTGGAATCGGGCCGTATAACGCAAAAAATGTGGAACGATCATGGCATGGCGGTGACTATGGTTCCTTAGGTCATATATGATGGCCCGGAAAGGTTTTAGGCGATCCGGGTCTTGGGGGGCCCGAGCCCACTCGGAAGGCGTAGGCTTTGCACACGAAAAATATGGGAATTGGGCGGAATTCTAGTTTTTTGGTCGTAAAAAGCAAAATATGAAGAACGATCATGGCGGGGCGGTGACTATGGTTACTTAGGTCATATTTCATGGACCGGAAAAGTTTTAGGCGATCGGGGTCAGGGGGCCCGTGCCCACTTAGAAGGCGTGGGATATAACAAACGAAAATATGGGAATCAGGCGGAATTCTAGTTTTTTGGCCGAAAATGCAAAACAACGAGGAACGATCATGGCGGGGCGGTGACTATGGTTCCTTAGGTCGTATTTGATGGCCCGGAATTTTTTTATGCGATCCAGTTCTGGGGGGCCAGGGCCCACTCGGAAGGCGTGGGCTATAGCACACCAAAATAGGAGAATCAGGCGGAATTCTAGTTTTTTGGCCGTAAAACGCAAAATATGAGGAACGATCACGGCGGAGCTGTAACTATGGTTCCTTAGGTCATATTTCATTGCCCGGAAAAGTTTTAGGCGATCGAGGTCTGGAGGCCCGTGCCCACTCGGAAGGCGTGTGCCACGAAAATATGGGAATCAAGCGGAATTTTAGTTTTTTTGTCGAAAACGCAAAAAAATGAGGAACGATCATGGCGGGGCGGTGACTATGATTCCTTAGGTCGTATGTGATGGACCGAAAAAATTTTAGGCGATCCGGTTCCGGGAGGCCAGGGCCCACTCGGAAGGCATGGGCTATAACACACGAAAATATGAGAATCGGGCGGAATTCTAGTTTTTTGGCCGTAAAATGCAAAACAACGAGGAGAGGTCATGGCGAGGAAGTGACTATGGTTCCTTTGGTCATATTGGATGGCCCTAAAATATTTTAGGCGATCCGGGTCCGGGGGCCTGCCCAGTGGGAATGCATGGGCTATACCACACGAAAATATGGGAATCGGGCGGAATTCTAGTTTTTTGGCCGTAAAATGCAAAACAAGAGGATCGGTCATGGCAATGCGGTGATTATGGTTCTCAATGTTGTATTTGATGGCCCGAAAATTTTTTAGGCGATCCGAATCCTGGGGCCCCGGCCCACTCAGAAGGCGTGGGCTAAAGCACTCGAAAATATGGGAATCGGGCCGTATAATGCAAAAAATGAGGAACGATCATGGCAGGGCGGTGACTATGGTTCCTTAGGTCATATATGATGGCCCGGAAAGGTTTTAGGCGATCCGGGTCTGGGGGGCCTGAGCCCACTCGGAAGGCGTACGCTTTGCACACGAAAATATGGGAATTGGGCGGAATTCTAGTTTTTTGGTCGTAAAAAGCAAAATCTGAAGAACGATCATGGCGGGGCGGTGACTATGGTTCCTTAGGTCATATTTCATGGACCGGAAAAGTTTTAGGCGATCGGGGTCAGGGGGCCCGTTCCCCCTTAGAAGGCGTGGGATATAACAAACGAAAATATGGGAATCAGGCGGAATTCTAGTTTTTTGGCCGAAAATGCAAAACAACGAGGAACGGTCATGGCGGGGCGGTGACTATGGTTCCTTAGGTCGTATTTGATGGCCCAAAAAATTTTTATGCGATCCAGTTCTGGGGGGCCAGGGCCCACTCGGAAGGCATGGGCTATAGCACACCAAAATAGGAGAATCTGGCGGAATTCTAGTTTTTTGGCCGTAAAACGCAAAATATGAGGAACGATCACGGCGGAGCTGTAACTATGGTTCCTTAGGTCATATTTCATTGCCCGGAAAAGTTTTAGGCGATCGAGGTCTGGAGGCCCGTGCCCACTCGGAAGGCGTGGGCTATAGCACACGAAAATATGGGAATCAAGCGGAATTCTAGTTTTTTTGTCGAAAACGCAAAAAAACGAGGAACGATCATGGTGGGGCGGTGACTATGATTCCTTAGGTCGTATGTGATGGACCGAAAAAATTTTAGGCGATCCAGTTCCGGGAGGCCAGGGCCCACTCGGAAGGCGTGGGCTATAGCACACGAAAATATGAGAATCGGGCGGAATTCTAGTTTTTTGGCCGTAAAATGCATAACAACGAGGAGAGGTCATGGAGAGGAAGTGACTATGGTTCCTTTGGTCATATTTGATGGCCCTAAAATATTTTAGGCGATCCGGGTACGGGGGCCTGGCCAGTGGGAATGCATGGGCTATACCACACGAAAATATGGGAATCGGGCGGAATTCTAGTTTTTTGGCCGTAAAATGCAAAACAAGAGGATCGGTCATGGAAATGCGGTGATTATGGTTCTTAATGTTGTATTTGATGGCCCGAAAATTTTTTAGGCGATCCGAATCCTGGGGGCCCGGCCCACTCAGAAGGCGTGGGCTATAACACTCGAAAATATGGGAATCGGGCAGAATTCTTGTTTTTTGGCCGTAAAACGCAACAAATGAGCAATGATAATGGTGGGGCGGTGACTATGGTTCCTTAGGTCGTATTTGATGGCCCAAAAACATTTTAGGCGATGCGAGTCTGGGGGCCCGACCCACTTGTAAGGCCTGGGCTATAGCATACGAAAATATGGGAATCGGGCGGAATTCTAGTTTTTTGGCCGTAAAATGCAAAAAATTAGGAACGATCATGTCGGAGCTGTAACTATGGTTCCTTAGGTCGTATTTCATGGCCCGAAAAGTTTTAGGCGATCGGGGGTCCGGGGTCCAGCACCCACATGAAAATATGGGGATCGGGCGAAATTCTAGTTTTTTGGCCGGAAACACAAAAAAACAAGGAACGGTCATGGAAGGGTGGTGACTATTGTTCCTTAGGTCATATGTGATGGCCTGGAAAAATTTTAGGCGATCCGGTTCCAGGGGCCCGGGCCTACTCGAAGGCGTGGGCTATAGCACACGAAAATATGAGAATCGGGCAAAATTCTAGTTTTTTTGCCGTAAAACGCAAAACAACGAGGAGAGGTCATGGAGGGGCAGTGACTATGGTTCCTTAGGTCGTATTTGATGGTCCGGGAATATTTTAGGCGATCCGGGTCCGGGGGGCCTGCCCAGTGGGAATGCATGGGCTATATCACACGAAAATATGGGAATCAGGCGGAATTCTTGTTTTTTGGCCATAAAATGCAAACAAACGAGGAACGGACATGGCGGGGCAGTGACTATGGTTCCTTAGGTCTTATTAGATGGCCCAAAAACATTTTAGGCGATCGGGGTCTGGGGGGCCCGGGCCCACTCGAAAGGCGTGGTCTATAGCACACGAAAATATGGGTATCAGGCAGAATTCTAGTATTTTGGCCGTAAAACAAGGAGAGGCCATGGAAGGGCGGTGACTATGGTTCCTTAGGTTGTATTTGATGGCCCGAAAATATTTTAGGTGATCTGAGTCCGGGGGGCCCGACCCAATTGTAAGGCGTAGGCTATAGCACACGAAAAAATGGGAATTGGGTAAAATTCTAGTTTTTTGGCCGTAAAATGCAAAAAATGAGGAACTATCATGGCAGAGCGGTAACTATGGTTCCTTAGGTCGTATTTCATGGTCCTGAAAAGTTTTAGGCGATCGGGGTCCTGGGGCCTGTGCCCACTCGGAAGGCGTGGGCTATAGCACACGAAAATTTGCGAATCGGGCGGAATTCTAGTTGTTTGGTCAAAAACGCAAAAGAACGAGGAACGGTCATGGCAAGGCTGTGACTATGGTTCCATAGGTCGTATGTCATGGCCCGAAACTTTTTAGGCGATCCGGTTCCGGGGGGCCGGGGCCCACTCGAAGGCGTGGGTTATAGCACACGAAAATATGAGAATCGGGCGGAATTCTAGTTTTTTGGCCGTAAAACGCAAAAAATGAGGAACGATCAAGACGGAGCGGTAAATATGGTTCCTTAGGTTGTATTTCATGGCCCGGAAAAGTTTTAGGTGATCGGGGTCCGGGGGCCCGTGCCCACTCAGAAGGCGTGGGCTATAGCACACGAAAATATGGAAATCGGGCGGAATTCTTATTTTTTGGCCGATAACGCAAAAACAAAAAGGAACGATCATGTCGGGACAGTGACTATGGTTCCTTAGGTTGTATGTGATGACCCGGAAAATTTTTAGGCGATCCGGTTTCGGGGGGCCATGGCCCAATCGGAATGTGTGGGCTATAGCACACGAAAATATGAGAATCGGGCGAAATTCTAGTTTTTTGGCCGTAAAATGCAAAACAACAAGGAGAGGTCATGGAGAGGTAGTGACTATGGTTCCTTAGGTCATATTTGATGGCCCTAAAATATTTTAGGCGATCCGGGTCCGGGGGCCTGCCCAGTGGGAATGCATGGGCTATACCACACGAAAATATGGGAATCGGGCAGAATTCTAGTTTTTTGGCCGTAAAATGCAAAACAAGAGGATCGGTCATGGCAATGCGGTGATTATGGTTCTCAATATCGTATTTGATGGCCCTAAAAATTTTTAGGCGATCTGAATCTGGGGGGCCCGGCCCACTTGGAAGGCGTGGGCTATAGCACACGAAAAATATTGGAATCGGGTCGTATAACGCAAAAAACAAGGAATGGTCATGGCAGGGCGGTGACTATGGTTCCTTAGGTCATCTGTGATGGCCCGGAAATATTTTAGGCGATCCGGGTCCGGGGGCCCCGGGACCACTCGGGCAGAATTCTAGTTTTTTGGCCGTAAAATGCAAAACCTGAAGAACGATCATGGTGGGGCGGTGACTATGGTTCCTTAGGTAGTATTTCATGGCCCGAAAAAGTTTTGGGCGTTCGGGGTCCGGGGACCCACGCCCACTCGAAAGGCGTGGGCTGTAGCACACGAAAATATGGGAATCGCGCGAAATTCTAGTTTTTTGGCCGTAAAACGCAAAAAAATGAGGATCGGTCATGCCGAGGCGGTGACTATAGTTCTTAATGTCGTATTTGATGGCCCAAATTTTTTTTAGGCGATCCGAGTCTGGGGGCCCGACCCACTTATAATGCGTGGGCTATAGCACACGAAAATATGTGAATCGGGCGGAATTCTAGTTTTTTGGCTGTAAAATGCAAAATATGAAGAACGATCCTAACGGAGCGGTAACTATGGTTCCTAAGGTCGTATTTCATGGCCCGTGAAAGTTTTAGGAAATCGAGGTCCTAGGGCCCGCGCCCACTCGGAAGGCATGGGCTATAGCACACGCAAATATAGAAATCGGGCGAAATTCTAGTTTTTTGGTCGAAAACGCAAAAAATAAGGAATGGTCATGGCAGGGCGGTGACTATGGTTCCTTAGGTCATCTGTGATGGCCCGGAAAAATTTTAGGCGATCTAGTTCGTGGGCCCCGGGACCACTCGGAAGGCGTGGGTATAACACACGAAAAAATGGGAATCAAGCGGAATTCTTGTTTTTTGGCCATAAAATGCAAACAAACGAGGAACGGACATGGCGGGGCACTGACTATGGTTTCTTAGGTCTTATTAGATGGCCCAAAAACATTTTAGGCGATCGGGGTCCGGGGGGCCTGGGCCCACTCGAAAGGCGTGGTCTATTGCACACGAAAATATGGGTATCAGGCGGAATTCTAGTATTTTGGCCGTAAAACAAGGAGAGGCCATGGAAGGGCGGTGACTATGGTTCCTTAGGTTGTATTTGATGGCCCGAAAATATTTTAGGTGATCCGAGTCCGGGGCCCCCGACCCAATTGTAAGGCGTAGGCTATAGCACACGAAAATATGGGAATTGGGTGGAATTCTAGTTTTTTGGCCGTAAAACGCAAACAATGAGGAAATATCATGGCGGAGCGGTAACTATGGTTCCTTAGGTTGTATTTCATGGCCTTGAAAAGTTTTAGGCGATCCAGGTCCTGGGGCCTGTGCCCATTCGGAA